>NW_028322102.1:822500-930000 GCF_057628025.1 Oncorhynchus mykiss
GAGAGGGAACATTTCATCTTTCTGGAGTTAAAAGTCCTATTTGGTTCAGCTGCTTGGATTCTGGTTGGTGTAGAGTGGGAGTCTGTCCAAAATTATACACTATTCCCTATATAGCACACTAGTAGTAGTTCACTATATAATGTAGGGAATAGGGTGCAATTTGGGACATTGTCGACGGGTGTTGTTGCCTGGCCGTTGAACACTCCACTGCCTGGTGAGACAGACAAGAAATGGCACCCTATTCCCTATATAGTGCACTATATTCCCTATAGTGCACTAGTTTTTTTGACCAGAGATCGATACAGGGGAATTGTATACCATTTGGGATTCAGCCACAAGACAAAGAACATGAAAATAAATCAATCAGAAGTAACAAGCAGCTAGCCTCAACAACAAAGACGAGAGAAGAATCTTCCACCCTGGAACAGAGAAGGGGAAGAAGAGGCTGTTTACAGCTGCATCTCTTAACACGGATGCCAATGGCATCAAAACATCTTTATACTGTATCATTTAAAGCTTAACTTTGTGAGGAGAGGAGAGGAAGAGGAGAGGAGAGGAGAGGAGAGGAGAGGAGAGGAGAGGAGAGGAGAGGAGAGGAGAGGAGAGGAGAGGGAGAGGGAGAGGAAGAGGAAGATGAAGAGGGAGAGGGAGAGGGAGAGGGAGAGGAGAGGAGAGGAGAGGAGAGGAGAGGAGAGGAGAGGAGAGGAGAGGAGAGGAGAGGAGGGGAGAGGAGAGGAGGAGAGGAGGAGAGAGGAGAGGAGGGAGGAGAGAGGAGGAGAGAGGAGGAGAGAGGAGGATACAATTCCTGGTTGACTCTGTCTCCCTTCCCATCCTACAGAGGGCAGAGAGGCTTGGTGGCTGATTGACTGGTATGTAATTGATGTTGTTTTTCAAGGGTCGGTGCTCATCTAAATGTAAGTGATGTAGAACTACATATTAATTAACCTCCGCTACCCTCCGGTGTGGTTCTAGCTCCTCTAATGGGAGATAAAGAACAGGGAGGTCTGTCCATCCAGCCTCCTGGACCTCCTGTGTGTGTGTAGGACAAGCTCTCCGATATCATCTGAACAGGGAAGGAAGGAGGACACTAGAAAGGGAAGAGGGTGCCATTTGGTAGGCATTCAAGGTAAACAAGGGGAGGATAGTGTCCAGAATGAGGGATGATAGATGGGTGGAGGTGGGTCCAGAATGAGGGATGATAACAGGGTGAGGGTGGGCCCATAATGAGGGATGATCGATGGGTGGAGGTGGGTCCAGAATGAGGGATGCTAACAGGGTGAGGGTGGGTCCAGAATGAGGGATGATCGATGGGTGGAGGTGGGTCCAGAATGAGGGATGATAGATGGGTGGAGTGGGTCCAAAATGAGGGATGATAACAGGGTGGAGGTGGGTCCAGAATGAGGGATGATAACAAGGTGGAGGTGGGTCCAGAATGAGGGATGATAACAAGGTGGAGGTGGGTCCAGAATGAGGGATGATAACAGGGTGAGGGTGGGTCCATAATGAGGGATGATTGATGGGTGGAGGTGGGTCCAGAATGAGGGATGATAGATGGGTGGAGGTGGGTCCAGAATGAGGGGTGATAACAGGGTGAGGGTGGGTCCATAATGAGGGATGATTGATGGGTGGAGGTGGGTCCAGAATGAGGGATGATCGATGGGTGGAGGTGGGTCCAGAATGAGGGATTATCGATGGGTGGAGGTGGGTCCAGAATGAGGGATGATTACAGGGTGGAGGTGGGTCCAGAATGAGGGATCATATATGAGTGGAGGTGGGTCAAGAATGAGGGATGATAACAGAGTGGAGGTGGGTCGAGAATGAGGGATGATAGATGGGTGGAGGTCTGTCCAGAATGAGGGATGATAGATGGGTGGAGGTGGGTCCAGAATAAAGGATGATGGAGGGGTGGAGGTGTGTCCAGACTGAGGGGGATGGGGGGTGGAGGTGTGTCCAGAATGAGGGATGATAACAGGGTGGAGGTGGGTCCAGAATTAGGGATGATGGAGGGGTGGAGGTGGAGGTGGGTCCAGAATGAGGGATGATAACAGGGTGGAGGTGGGTCCAGAATGAGGGATGATAGATGGGTGAGGGTGGGTCCAGAATGAGGGATGATAACAGGGTGGAGAAGGGTCCAGAATGAGGCATGATAACAGGGTGAGGGTCGGTCCATAATGAGGGACGATAGATTGGTGGAGGTGGGTCCAGAATGAGGGATGATAGATGGGTGGAGGTGGGTCCAGAATGAAGGATGATAGATGGGTGGAGGTGGAGGTGGGTCCAGAATGAGGGATGATAACAGAGTGGAGGTGGGTCGAGAATGATGGATGATAGATGGGTGGAGGTGGGTCCAGATTGAGGGATTATAGATGGGTGGAGGTGGGTCCAGAATGAGGATGATAACAGTGTGGAGGTGGGTCCAGAATGAGGGATGATAACAGGGTGGAGGTAGTCCAGAATGAGGGATGATAACAGGGTGGAGGTGGGTCCAGAATTAGGGATGATAACAGGGTGGAGGTGGGTCCAGAATGAGGGGTGATGGGGGGTGGAGGTGGGGAGCTCTGCGTTGTCGTAATTATTTCCATATAAAAACTGTGTGGGTGGAGTCAGGGAATGTCATATCATGAGGGGATGATGACAGGGTGGAGGTGGGTTGAGAATGAGGGGTTGATGAAAGGGTGAGGGTGGGTCGAGAATGAGGGGATGATGACAGGGTGAGGGTGGGTCGAGAATGAGGGGTTGATGACAGGGTGAAGGTGGGTCGAGAATGAGGGGATGATGACAGGGTGAGGGTGGGTCGAGAATGAGGGGATGATGACAGGGTGAAGGTGGGTCGAGAATGAGGGGATGATGACAGGGTGAAGGTGGGTCCATCTCATCTCATTTAGGATCTTTTTCATTTCCCTATCGTTGTATCATTCTTTACAGTCCACATTCATCAGATAGGATGAACATGATATTCCCCTTGAGTCTTTTAGTTTTACTGGTATATTCAAATGTCAGAAAATGTGCTATTTTTAATAATTGATAGGGAATAATGACAACAAAATTTGTTTGTCATTTGATGAGTACAATTTACTAGTACAACTTAGGCCTGCCACCGAGCAGAGAAAACAGGGCTGATAATGTTGTGCTCCACGTTTGGGGAGTCAACAACAGATAGACATAACACCATCAGCTCCTCCATCGGCTCCATCAGCTCCATCAGCTCCATCGGGTCCATCGGCTCCATCAGCTCCATCAGCTCCATCGGGTCCATCAGCTCCATCAGCTCCATCGGGTCCATCGACTCCATCAGCTCCATCGGCTCCATCAGCTCCATCGGGTCCATCAGCTCCATCGGGTCCATCAGCTCCATCAGCTCCATCGGCTCCATCTTCTCCATCGGCTCCATCAGCTCCATCAGGGCCATCGGCTCCATCAGCTTCATCAGCTCCATCGGGTCCATCAGCTCCATCAGCTCCATCGGGTCCATCGACTCCATCAGCTCCATCGGCTCCATCAGCTCCATCGGGTCCATCAGCTCCATCGGGTCCATCGGCTCCATCAGCTCCATCGGCTCCATCAGCTCCATCAGCTCCATCAGCTCCATCAGCTCCATCGGCTCCATCGGCTCCATCAGCTCCATCGGCTCCATCGGCTCCATCGGCTCCATCAGCTCCATCGGCTCCATCAGCTCCATCGGCTCCATCAGCTCCATCGGCTCCATCGGGTCCATCAGCTCCATCGGGTCCATCAGCTCCATCCATCTGCACCGGCGCTCATTAGAAGTGATCAATACGGGACACTGCAGGGAGCTGATGGACATTCTGGTTGGAAGGGCCTTGTATAAAGGTCCCTACACCTTCAACTTCAAGGTCTCCTTGAGCTGATATAACCTGGATTTAGTCATCGTGGAAGGAGAGAGAGGGTGGGGGTTTGGGGGGGGGGGGGGTGGCTCAGCATGTTGAATTCTGAAATACAGAAATATCAATATTGGCTTTGAATGGATGCCCAGAGGAATGATGTCAGGATGCCTTGTTATCTGTGCAGGATCATGTGGGAGCACGTGTGGGAGACAAACGCATCAAGGATGCCGACGTACTAGACAGCGTGTGCTAGCATGTTCAAATGACTGTACAGAAACTATTCAGGATTTCAGCTTACTTTCAGAGATCTGTATCATTTCCTTGTGACTAGGTGTCTCTTTTTTTGTTGTTGTCTCCAAACATGTCTGATAGTAAGACAGTAAAAAGGAAGAGGAACGTGTAAAGGAGAACATCAAACAGTTCCTCAACAGTAAGTACGAGTCAGGAAGCTCTCTGCTGTGTGACCCAATGACGTAGCTAGTTAAAACCAGGAACCAATCAGGAGGCTCTCTGCTGTCTGACCTAATGAGGTAGCTAGTTAAAACCAGGAACCAGTCAGGAGGCGCTCTGCTGTCTGACCCAATGACGTAGCTAGTTAAAACCAGGAACCAGTCAGGAGGCTCTCTGCTGTCTGACCCAATGACGTAGCTAGTTAAAACCAGGAACCAGTTAGGAGGCTCTCTGCTGTCTGACCCAATGACGTAGCTAGTTAAAACCAGGAACCAGTCAGGAGGCTCTCTGCTGTCTGACCCAATGACGTAGCTAGTTAAAACCAGGAACCAGTCAGGCCGACAGCACCGAGCATCTCTCTCTTTCGCAAGGAGTCTTTTAATCTCTGCAGAACAAAAATGAAGAAGCACAACATTTCCCCAATTTATTTGCTTTTAAATCGAAGCTTTGGAGAAATCAGGAAAGGACAACAACAACAAAAACAAAAACAGATCTGAGAAGAGAGAGAGAGGAAAAAAGAGAGAGAGAACAAACTGACCTGCTGTAACATGAGTTAGTAGCTGGAAGGTAAAGCCTGCTTATATTGAAGCAAAGTTCTGAAAATAAGCAAAGAACAGAATGTATTGATTTTCGGTGGATTCTGGGTGTAGAATAGAGAAGGAATAGAGAAGTGCTCTTTGCCCGATACGTCCAAATGACATCCCCCGAGAGCTGCTTAATGGTAGGGGAGGGGAGGGGAGGGGCCTAGCCCGTCTCATGGATAGAACTGCCCTCGGGCTAGGGCTAATGGTATTGGCTGAGCCCGCCGCTATAAGAAGTTATTTTCTAATAGCCAACTCTGTGTGTGCCAGGAAGACAGACGCTTTATTGATTGGACCAAATGCCCTTGAGTTGGTAACATCTGAAATGGAAAATCCACCAGGCTAGCAGAAACTTTCTGCCAGTTATGTTTCTGGACGGCAATGAGAGAGAAAGGGTTTCAGGTGGAGGGGGTAGGAGGAGGAGGTAGAGCCATGAGAAAGGGTTTCAGGTGGAGGGGGTAGGAGGAGGAGGTAGAGCCAGGAGAAAGGGTTTCAGGTGGAGGGGGTAGCAGGAGGAGGTAGAGCCATGAGAAAGGGTTTCAGGTGGAGGAGGTAGGAGGAGGTAGAGCCAGGAGAAAGGGTTTCAGGTGGAGGGGGTAGGAGGAGGTAGAAGGAGGTATAGCCATGATAAAGGGTTTCAGGTGGAGGGGGTAGGAGGAGGAGGTAGGGGGTAGGGGGTAGGAGGTAGAGCCATGAGAAAGGGTTTCAGGTGGAGGGGGTAGGAGGAGGAGGTAGGGGGTAGGGGGTAGGAGGTAGAGCCATGATAAAGGGTTTTGGGTGGAGGGGGTAGGAGGAGGAGGAGGTAGAGCCATGAGAAAGGGTTTCAGGTGGAGGGGGTAGGAGGAGGAGGTAGAGCCACTAGAAAGGGTTTCAGGTGGAGGAGGTATAGCCATGAGAAAGGTTCAGGTGGAGGGGGTAGGAGGAGGAGGTATAGACATGATAAAGGGTTTCAGGTGGAGGAGGTAGGAGGAGGTATAGCCATGATGAAGGGTTTCGGGTGGAGGAGGTAGGAGGAGGAGGTAGAGCCATGAGAAAGGGTTTCAGGTGGAGGGGGTAGGAGGAGGTAGGAGGAGGTAGAGCCATGAGAAAGGGTTTCAGGTGGAGGGGGTAGGAGGAGGTAGGAGGAGGTAGAGCCATGAGAAAGGGTTTCAGGTGGAGGGGGTAGGAGGAGGTAGGTTGAGGTATAGCCATGATGAAGGGTTTCAGGTGGAGGAGGTAGGAGGAGGTAGGAGGAGGTAGGAGGAGGTTTTGAAAGACGTCTTCTTTTGCTTCTATACTACCTTCTTCTTTAAGCGTGTCTCTCTCATTATATTTAAATCTTGAAATCACATCATATTTTGTATCATAGATAGATGACAGGAGCAGGATGTATGTTGTGTCATAGATAGATGATAAGAACAGGATGTATGTTGTGTCATAGATAGATGATAGGAGCAGAATGTATGTTGTGTCATAGATAGATGATAGGAGCAGGATGTATTTTGTGTCATAAATAGATGATAGGAGCAGGATGTATGTTGTATGTTGTATCATAGATAGATGATAGGAACAGGATGTATGTTGTGTCATAGATAGATGACAGGAGCAGGATGTATGTTGTGTCATAGATAGATGATAGGAGCAGAATGTATGTTGTGTCATAGATAGATGATAGGAGCAGAATGTATGTTGTGTCATAGATAGATGATAGGAGCAGGATGTATGTTGTGTCATAGATAGATGATAGGAACAGGATGTATTTTGTATCATAGATAGATGATAGGAGCAGAATGTATGTTGTGTCATAGATAGATGATAGGAACAGGATGTATTTTGTATCATAGATAGATGATAGGAGCAGAATGTATGTTGTGTCATAGATAGATGATAGGAGCAGAATGTATGTTGTGTCATAGATAGATGATAGGAGCAGGATGTATGTTGTGTCATAGATAGATGATAGGAGCAGAATGTATGTTGTGTCATAGATAGATGATAGGAACAGGATGTATGTTGTGTCATAGATAGATGATAGGAGCAGGATGTATGTTGTATCATAGATAGATGATAGGAACAGGATGTATGTTGTGTCATAGATAGATGATAGGAACAGGATGTATGTTGTGTCATAGATAGATGATAGGAACAGGATGTATGTTGTGTCATAGATAGATGATAGGAGCAGGATGTATGTTGTGTCATAGATAGATGATAGGAGCAGGATGTATGTTGTGTCATAGATAGATGATAGGAGCAGGATGTATGTTGTATCATAGATAGATGATAGGAGCAGGATGTATGTTGTGTCATAGATAGATGATAGGAGCAGGATGTATGTTGTATCATAGATAGATGATAGGAGCAGGATGTATGTTGTGTCATAGATAGATGATAGGAGCAGAATGTATGTTGTGTCATAGATAGATGATAGGAGCAGGATGTATGTTGTATCATAGATAGATGATAGGAGCAGGATGTATGTTGTGTCATAGATAGATGATAGGAACAGGATGTATGTTGTGTCATAGATAGATGATAGGAGCAGGATGTATGTTGTATCATAGATAGATGATAGGAGCAGGATGTATGTTGTGTCATAGATAGATGATAGGAGCAGGATGTATGTTGTATCATAGATAGATGATAGGAGCAGGATGTATGTTGTGTCATAGATAGATGATAGGAGCAGGATGTATGTTGTATCATAGATAGATGATAGGAGCAGGATGTATGTTGTGTCATAGATAGATGATAGGAGCAGGATGTATGTTGTATCATAGATAGATGATAGGAGCAGGATGTATGTTGTGTCATAGATAGATGATAGGAGCAGAATGTATGTTGTGTCATAGATAGATGATAGGAGCAGAATGTATGTTGTGTCATAGATAGATGATAGGAACAGGATGTATTTTGTATCATAGATAGATGATAGGAGCAGAATGTATGTTGTGTCATAGATAGATGATAGGAGCAGAATGTATGTTGTGTCATAGATAGATGATAGGAACAGGATGTATTTTGTATCATAGATAGATGATAGGAGCAGAATGTCTGTTGTGTCATAGATAGATGATAGGAGCAGGATGTATGTTGTGTCATAGATAGATGATAGGAGCAGGATGTATGTTGTGTCATAGATAGATGATAGGAGCAGGATGTATGTTGTATCATAGATAGATGATAGGAGCAGGATGTATGTTGTGTCATAGATAGATGATAGGAACAGGATGTATGTTGTGTCATAGATAGATGATAGGAACAGGATGTATTTTGTATCATAGATAGATGATAGGAACAGGATGTATGTTGTATCATAGATAGATGACAGGAGCAGGATGTATGTTGTGTCATAGATAGATGATAGGAGCAGGATGTATGTTGTGTCATAGATAGATGATAGGAACAGGATGTATGTTGTGTCATAGATAGATGATAGGAACAGGATGTATTTTGTATCATAGATAGATGATAGGAACAGGATGTATGTTGTATCATAGATAGATGACAGGAGCAGGATGTATGTTGTGTCATAGATAGATGATAGGAACAGGAGGTATTTTTTTTTATTAAGAATGTGTTTATTAAATGAAAACCAAACCACACTGCTAATCATCTGAGACGTTCTTCCTCCTCCACCCGGGCTTTGAAAGAGTTCACGGAGAACAGAATCAAATGTATAACACATCCTGTGTTAATGATTCTCTGCCAGGATGTCGTTTTCCAGCGAGGCACAGTCACATAAACACCAAACATTTCCTCCTTTGTTGAGCAGAATCATCCATAGGGTTTTATTCAAGAGAGACCGCTAAATGACATTTAATTAATGCTCTAAAAAAAAATAACAATCCATTATATCTGTCACGGTCACCTGACACAAGTACAATTTCTAATAGTGAGAGCAACATGATCCGCTAGTGAAACATCAGTACAACGTTTATAAAAGGATGAAACTAATTCTTCCATTTAAGACAATTTAACTTTGAGTTAATACCACTGAGGCAAACAGTGTAATCCACATTAATCAGCAGTTGGGTTTGCTTGCTGAGAATCCTAGATTAAGTGAAACAGACTCGGGGTCCCACAACCAATCACACCCCGTCAGGGGAGACTTCACAGTTTTCACAAAATGGAGAAAAAAAAAAAAAGAAGACATAAAAAAATGAAAAGCCAGGCCGTCTAGAAAAAAGGCAACACGGAGAAAACAAATGGAATTGTTTTGAAAAGCCGCGCCGTCACAGAGACGATCAAGCCCTCAGTGAGTTCAACATCAAACCAACCAACTCCATTGACAGTTGTATTTTTTGTGTCCGTCGTTAAATATGAGACATAACATGATTAGTTTTCTTCGTGCCTTTAGAAAGGAGGATGCATGAAGACACTGGGTTACCAGCGCCTTTGTTCCAGGTAGTCAACCTGACTACATCTGGGTTACCAGCGCCTTTGTTCCAGGTAGTCAACCTGACTACATCTGGGTTACCAGCTGGGTTACCTGCGCCTTTGTTTCAGGTAGTCAACCTGACTACCGCTGGGTTACCAGCACCTTTGTTTCAGGTAGTCAACCTGACTACCGCTGGGTTACCAGCGCCTTTGTTCCAGGTAGTCAACCTGACTACCGCTGGGTTACCAGCACCTTTGTTTCAGGTAGTCAACCTGACTACCGCTGGGTTACCAGCGCCTTTGTTTCAGGTAGTCAACCTGACTACCGCTGGGTTACCAGCGCCTTTGTTCCAGGTAGTCAACCTGACTACCGCTGGGTTACCAGCGCCTTTGTTCCAGGTAGTCAACCTGACTACATCTGGGTTACCAGCTGGGTTACCTGCGCCTTTGTTTCAGGTAGTCAACCTGACTACCGCTGGGTTACCAGCGCCTTTGTTCCAGGTAGTCAACCTGACTACATCTGGGTTACCAGCTGGGTTACCAGCGCCTTTGTTTCAGGTAGTCAACCTGACTACCGCTGGGTTACCAGCGCCTTTGTTTCAGGTAGTCAACCTCACTACCGCTGGGTTACCAGGGTCTTTGTTTCAGGTAGTCAACCTCACTACCGCTGGGTTACCAGCGCCTTTGTTTCAGGTAGTCAACCTCACTACCGCTGGGTTACCAGGGTCTTTGTTTCAGGTAGTCAACCTGACTACCGCTGGGTTACCAGCGTCTTTGTTTCAGGTAGTCAACTGAGCCGTACGTCTTGCTGTCCTCAAGCTCTTTCCTCCGTCAGTTAATTATTATCCAACTCCTTCTCATCTCACTTCAAGAAACAAATAAACCACCGTGAAGCACGACCTTAAAAAATCAGACTTAAAAAGCCTGTCACGACTTCTACCGAAGGTAGCTCCTCTCCCTGTTCGGGCGGCGCTCGGCGGTCGGCGTCGCCCGGTCTACTAGCCATCACCGATCCCTTTTTCCTTTTCTGTTTGTTTTGTCTTTGGTTCTGTTTCACACCTGGTTTCACTTGCAATTAATTTCTGTGTGTATAATTGTAACCTGTTGCCTGATTCGTCGTTGATGGTGAGGTCATGTCTGTGTGTATAATTGTAACCTGTTGCCTGATTCGTCGTTGATGGTGAGGTCATTTCTGTGTGTATAATTGTAACCTGTTGCCTGATTCGTCGTTGATTGTGAGGTCATTTCTGTGTGTATAATTGTAACCTGTCGCCTGATTCGTCGTTGATTGTGAGGTCATTTCTGTGTGTATAATTGTAACCTGTTGCCTGATTAGTCGTTGATTGTGAGGTCATTTCTGTGTGTATAATTGTAACCTGTTGCCTGATTCGTCGTTGATTGTGAGGTCATTTCTGCGTGTATAATTGTAACCTGTTGCCTGATTCGTCGTTGATTGTGAGGTCATTTCTGTGTGTATAATTGTAACCTGTTGCCTGATTAGTCGTTGGTTTTGAGGTCATTTCTGTGTGTATAATTGTAACCTGTTGCCTGATTCGTCGTTGGTTAAGTTCTACCGTTATTTGTTTTCACGGGTTCTGAAGAAGAGGAGTGTCGGACCTTTGATTGCTCCTCCGTACGTTTGTACGGGTTTTCTGTTGTCGAGGGCGTTGTACCTTTTGATTGTGCCATTCCTGGTGTTGGTGGACTTTCTTATTAAAAACACGCTTCTCAGACATCCCTGCTCTCCTGCGCCTGACTCCTACACCCACCACCTAGACGCACGTTGTCACAAAGCCTCGACGTGTATATATTTTTATTTTTATTTATTTTATTTAACCTTTATTTAAGCTATGTATACATATAGACTCCTCTGGCATTAAGAGTGAAATAATCTCATCATTATTAAAAGAGAAGTGTCGTATTTCACCAGGGATCATTCACATAACCAGGCAAGCGGTGTTGGTCAAGGCTGAGAGGAACCAGACAACCACCAGGTCGTGACCCCACCATTAAAAACGTGATTCCCAGGTAGTAGGGCGATGACATCATGATACCCAAGGTTGAACCCCCGAAACATAAATAGATCATTACGAATAGATTATAGACTGTTAGACCTTTTGAACTTCTCTTCGTCGAGGTATATCTGGAATAACTAAGAAAGGAAACGAAATTACCAATGCTGATAGACTTGATAACTGTAGTATGATCTGAAAATAGGAATATACTGAATACCGTATGAGTACTATGTGGTGATGATGTTGTCCACAGATCAGCATTCAATCTCAAATCTAACTGATGTATAAAAAAAATGATATAGCTGACAAAAGCCAACAATAAATTAGATTGATTTTTGTTAAATAAAAAACGCCATGTGTTTTCACTAAGGTCAGAACTGTTGTCTTATTTATAGTTTTCATCTTTCAGAGTCCCACCATAGAACCACTGACATGCGTGAGTCTGGTTGTGATTGGAGGCCATGCGTTTTCACTAAGCTCAGATCTGTTGTCTTATCTACAGTTTTCATCTTTCAGAGTCCCACCATAGAACCACTGACATGTGTTAGTCTGGTTGTGATTGGAGGCCATGTGTTAGTCTGGTTGTGATTGGAGGCCATGCGTGCTTCGTTATGGTTTTAAATTGTTTTATTTAGATCTATAGATTTCTTTGCGTACTGCACTATAATCTCCGGAGAGGTCCGTAATGAAATATTGAATTGAAAGAAATGTTGGGACAGAGGAGAGGAGGCTGAGAGAATAACTGAAGGCTACTGTAGAGAGAGAGGCTGTTGCAGATTCAAGTCCACACAGATCTTCCCATGGATAATCAGACTACTGCTAGTCAGATTAGACCATCAGACACCACAGTACTCAGATTAGACCATCAGACACCACAGTAGTCAGATTAGACCATCAGACACCACAGTAGTCAGATTGGACCATCAGACACCACAGTAGTCAGATTAGACCGTCAAACACCACAATCGTCAGATTAGACCACCAGACACCACAGTAATCAGATTAGACAATGAGACACCACAGTAGTCAGATTAGACCATCAGACTACTCCTAGTCAGATTAGACAATGAGACACCACAGTAGTCAGATTAGACCATCAGTCTCCACATTAGTCAGATTAGACCATCAGACACCACAGTAATCAGATTAGACAATGAGACCCCACAGTAGTCAGATTAGACCATCAGACTACTCCTAGTCAGATTAGACAATGAGACACCACAGTAGTCAGATTAGACCATCAGTCTCCACATTAGTCAGATTAGACCATCAGACACCACAGTAATCAGATTAGACAATGAGACACCACAGTAGTCAGATTAGACCATCAGTCTCCACAGTAGTCAGATTAGACCACCAGACACCACAGTAGTCAGATTAGACCATCAGACACCACAGTAGTCAGATTAGACCATCAGACACCACAGTAGTCAGATTAGACCATCAGACACCACAGTACTCAGATTAGACCATCAGACACCACAGTAGTCAGATTATACAATCAGACACCACAGTCGTCAGATTAGACCATCAGACACCGCAGTAGTCAGATTAGACCATAAATCTCCACAGTAGTCAGATTAGACCACCAGACACCACCGAAGATAGACAGTATAGTAAAACTCTATAACATTGGTTTTCCATTGAAATCCATGTTAAAACGGAACCTGCTTTGAATGTGGATCAATGTGCAATAACCAATGAGATCAGATATCCCAACTATTTCATACATCATACACGTATTCTCACAATTTCACTCAATTTCACCATCCAACTAAAATGAGACTGGTACAATAGAACATACAACACGATTAAACTGGGAACTTTGACTCAGTCATTGTGGGACATTATGAATTCTTAATGAGCTGAACTTTTTTTATTTTACCATTATTTAACTAGGCAAGTCAGTTAAGAACAAATTCTTATCTTCAATGACGGCCTAGGAACAGTGTCTTAATAATAAAGGAGTCGTTTTGCACCAGGTATGGTTGTTAAACATTTGCCAGATGTAAGTTCTGTTCAGGGGCAGAGCGACAGATTTGTACCTTGTCAGCTCAGGGATTGAACTGGCAACCTTCCGGTTACTAGTCCAATACTCTAACCACTAGGCTACCCTGCCACCCCAGAACAATACAGCCTCTTCTTTTCTGATGACATCATTTCCTGGAGACCGGTTTTGCATAATATACTAATACAAGAGCCTGTTTTATACTGAATTTAGTTTATAAATATATATTTTTTTTACGTCTGAAGATAAATTCTGTAATGACAATTGTAAACAATGTATTTATAAATCAATTTACTAATTTTTTATATTTTAATAATATCATATTCCTTTAAATAGTTCAGAACTCCAGAACAATATATTATTCAAATTATGAAATTAGTATGTACATTCTATAGTTCTGAATAACTTGAGAAATACCTAAAAAAAAAAGAAAAAAAAAAGAGAGAGATAGACGACCCCCCTTTTCTAACACACTCAGAAGTCAAGGTTATTTGCTTTGTGATTTCCTCAGTCTTACAGCTGGTGAAAAAACTGTGTAACAAGAAAGACTAGGAGAAGAATTACCATGTTATACATCTACAAACAGATTTAAAAAAGAAAAGAGTTTAACCTCCTGAAGAAAAAGGGGCATCATCCCTTCCAACACGCTTTGTGCTTTTTAAAGACCGAGTGAGAGAAAAGGGAGGGGTGGGAGGAAGAGAAAGAGAGAAAAGAGGGAGGGGGTGGGAGGAAGAGAAAGAGAGAAAAAGGAGGGGTGGGAGGAAGAGAAAGAGAGAAAAGGGGGAGGGGGTGGGAGGAAGAGAAAGAGAAAAAAACAAGTATTCTCCTGGCGATTTAGAGTAAAAATCCTTAAATGACGAAAGCGGCAATACATCGTTTAAATGGAGGTATGCTCCGACATTCGCTGTACCCTGATTTGGATTGCACTAAGATGTTACTGTGCCGCTGCAAGGGCCTCTGGGAGAGAGAGATTTTCCGCTCAGCCTCATTTTACAATGCTCAGCATTTGGAGCACAACGTACAGGCACAGGCCACGCCGCGTTCCTCCCTGATCAAATATCGGACATCTTTATTCTTCAGGAAGCAAAGTAGAGAAATGTGCTCTCACTCAGCCGAACCCGGCCATACACGTGCATTTTTATGAGGCTAACAGCCGTGGCAATAGGGGGGCCCTCTGCGAGTTAGCTTAAAAGTAGTCAACTCCGCTCTGTCCTAATCAGTAGGGGGGTATGAACAGGGGTACCCTGGGATTGGAGAGAGTCAAAAACAGCATTTAGCACTTTGCTGACCTTGAGTCCATGGGTGTGTCCGAAATGACACCCTATTCCCTAAATAGTGTACTATATCTTTGACCAGGGTTCACAATGATCTGGTTGAAAGTAGGGCACGATACAGGGAATAGGGTGGCATTTCGGGACACATTCCACCTTTTTTTTTCTCTCTAAATGTCCTCGTGGAACTAAGATTTTTCCCAGACATTTTCAATTCATTTCCTTCCCCCTCAGGAGGATAAAGTACTTGATTGACCAGCAGCACTCAGAGGCCATATATACACTCTCTGTACAAGAACCCGACGGCTGACACTTTCTGCACTTTCTGAAGTAGAAGCATTTTGAGGAATTTTGAAATAACTTAACATTTTTTAAGAAAAGGAGGAACTGAATTGCAGTTGGTTGTGTCTGGTTAAATTGAGGTGATAAACCACGGAAATGGCATCATACAAGTGTTAAACAATCAATGAGAGGCAATCCTGATGATTACCTGACAACTCTAAACTACTCTACATTATTATACTGATGATTACCTGACAACTCTAAACTACTCTACATTATTCTACTGATGATTACCTAACAACTCTAAACTACTCTACGTTATTCTCCTGATGATTACCTAACAACTCTAAACTACTCTACATTATTCTCCTGATGATTACCTGACAACTCTAAACTACTCTACATTATTCTACTGATGATTACCTGACAACTCTAAACTACTCTACGTTATTCTCCTGATGATTACCTAACAACTCTAAACTACTCTACATTATTCTCCTGATGATTACCTGACAACTCTAAACTACTCTACGTTATTCTACTGATGATTACCTGACAACTCTAAACTACTCTACATTATTCTACTGATGATTACCTGACAACTCTAAACTACTCTACATTATTCTACTGATGATTACCTGACAACTCTAAACTACTCTACATGATTCTACTGACTGATTACCTGACAACTGTAAACTACTCTACATTATTCTACTGACTGATTACCTGACAACTCTAAACTACTCTACATTATTCTACTGGCCGACTACCTGACAACTCTAAACTACTCTACATTATTCTACTGACTGACTACCTGACAACTCTAAACTACTCTACATTATTCTACTGATAATTACCTGACAACTCTAAACTACTCTACATTATTCTACTGATGATTACCTGACAACTCTAAACTACTCTACATTATTCTACTGATGACTACCTGACAACTCTAAACTACTCTTCAGTATTCTACTGATGACTACCTGACAACTCTAAACTACTCTACATTATTCTCCTGATGATTACCTGACAACTGTAAATTACTCTACATTATTCTCCTGATGATTTCCTGACAACTCTAAACTAATCTACATTATTCTACTGGCTGACTACCTGACAACTCTACACTAATCTACATTATTCTACTGATGACTACCTGACAACTCTAAACTAATCTACATTATTCTACTGGCTGACTACCTGACAACTGTAAACTACTCTACATTATTCTCCTGATGATTACCTGACAACTCTACATTATTCTCCTGATGATTACCTGACAACTCTACATTATTCTACTGACTGACTACCTGACAACTCTACACTACTCTACATTATTCTACTGATGATTACCTGACAACTCTACATTATTCTCCTGATGATTACCTGACAACTCTACATTATTCTACTGACTGACTAATTGACAACTCTAAACTACTCTACATTATTCTACTGACTGACTACCTGAAAACTCTAAACTATTCTACATTATTCTACTGATGACTACCTGACAACTCTAAACTACTCTACATTATTCTCCTGATGATTACCTGACAACTGTAAACTACTCTACATTATTCTACTGATGATTACCTGACAACTCTAAACTACTCTACATTATTCTACTGATGACTACCTGACAACTCTAAACTACTCTACAGTATTCTACTGATGACTACCTGACAACTCTAAACTACTCTACATTATTCTCCTGATGATTACCTGACAACTCTAAACTACTCTACATTATTCTACTGATGATTACCTGACAACTCTAAACTACTCTACGTTATTCTCCTGATGATTACCTAACAACTCTAAACTACTCTACATTATTCTCCTGATGATTACCTGACAACTCTAAACTACTCTACGTTATTCTACTGATGATTACCTGACAACTCTAAACTACTCTACATTATTCTACTGATGATTACCTGACAACTCTAAACTACTCTACATTATTCTACTGATGATTACCTGACAACTCTAAACTACTCTACATGATTCTACTGACTGATTACCTGACAACTGTAAACTACTCTACATTATTCTACTGACTGATTACCTGACAACTCTAAACTACTCTACATTATTCTACTGGCCGACTACCTGACAACTCTAAACTACTCTACATTATTCTACTGACTGACTACCTGACAACTCTAAACTACTCTACATTATTCTACTGATGATTACCTGACAACTCTAAACTACTCTACATTATTCTACTGATAATTACCTGACAACTCTAAACTTCTCTACATTATTCTACTGATGATTACCTGACAACTCTAAACTACTCTACATTATTCTACTGATGACTACCTGACAACTCTAAACTACTCTTCAGTATTCTACTGATGACTACCTGACAACTCTAAACTACTCTACATTATTCTCCTGATGATTACCTGACAACTGTAAATTACTCTACATTATTCTCCTGATGATTTCCTGACAACTCTAAACTAATCTACATTATTCTACTGGCTGACTACCTGACAACTCTACACTAATCTACATTATTCTACTGATGACTACCTGACAACTCTAAACTAATCTACATTATTCTACTGGCTGACTACCTGACAACTGTAAACTACTCTACATTATTCTCCTGATGATTACCTGACAACTCTACATTATTCTCCTGATGATTACCTGACAACTCTACATTATTCTACTGACTGACTACCTGACAACTCTACACTACTCTACATTATTCTACTGATGATTACCTGACAACTCTACATTATTCTCCTGATGATTACCTGACAACTCTACATTATTCTACTGACTGACTAATTGACAACTCTAAACTACTCTACATTATTCTACTGACTGACTACCTGAAAACTCTAAACTACTCTACATTATTCTACTGATGACTACCTGACAACTCTAAACTACTCTACATTATTCTCCTGATGATTACCTGACAACTGTAAACTACTCTACATTATTCTACTGATGATTACCTGACAACTGTAAACTACTCTACATTATTCTACTGATGACTACCTGACAACTCTAAACTACTCTACAGTATTCTACTGATGACTACCTGACAACTCTAAACTACTCTACATTATTCTCCTGATGATTACCTGACAACTGTAAATTACTCTACATTATTCTCCTGATGATTACCTGACAACTCTAAACTAATCTACATTATTCTACTGGCTGACTACCTGACAACTCTACACTAATCTACATTATTCTACTGATGACTACCTGACAACTCTAAACTAATCTACATTATTCTACTGGCTGACTACCTGACAACTGTAAACTACTCTACATTATTCTCCTGATGATTACATGACAACTCTACATTATTCTCCTGATGATTACCTGACAACTCTACATTATTCTACTGACTGACTACCTGACAACTCTACACTACTCTACATTATTCTACTGATGATTACCTGACAACTCTACATTATTCTCCTGATGATTACCTGACAACTCTACATTATTCTACTGACTGACTACCTGACAACTCTAAACTACTCTACATTATTCTACTGACTGTCTACCTGAAAACTCTAAACTACTCTACATTATTCTACTGATGACTACCTGACAACTCTAAACTACTCTACATTATTCTCCTGATGACTACCTGACAACTCTAAACTACTCTACATTATTCTACTGATGATTACCTGACAACTCTAAACTACTCTACATTATTCTCCTGATGATTACCTGACAACTCTAAACTACTCTACATTATTCTACTGATGATTACCTGACAACTCTAAACTACTCTACATTATTCTCCTGATGATTACCTGACAACTCTAAACTACTCTACATTATTCTACTGGCTGACAACTCTAAACTACTCTACATTATTCTCCTGATGATTACCTGACAACGCTAAACTACTCTACATTATTCTCCTGATGATTACCTGACAACGCTAAACTACTCTACATTATTCTCCTGATGATTACCTGACAACGCTAAACTACTCTACATTATTCTCCTGATGATTACCTGACAACTCTAAACTACTCTACGTTATTCTACTGATGATTACCTGACAAATCTAAACTACTCTACATTATTCTACTGATGATTACCTGACAACTCTAAACTACTCTACATTATTCTACTGATGATTACCTGACAACTCTAAACTACTCTACATGATTCTACTGACTGATTACCTGACAACTGTAAACTACTCTACATTATTCTACTGACTGATTACCTGACAACTGTAAACTACTCTACATTATTCTACTGGCCGACTACCTGACAACTCTAAACTACTCTACATTATTCTACTGACTGACTACCTGACAACTGTAAACTACTCTACATTATTCTACTGATGATTACCTGACAACTGTAAACTACTCTACATTATTCTACTGGCCGACTACCTGACAACTCTAAACTACTCTACATTATTCTACTGACTGACTACCTGACAACTGTAAACTACTCTACATTATTCTACTGATGATTACCTGACAACTCTAAACTACTCTACATTATTCTACTGATAATTACCTGACAACTCTAAACTACTCTACATTATTCTACTGATGATTACCTGACAACTCTAAACTACTCTACATTATTCTACTGATGACTACCTGACAACTCTAAACTACTCTACAGTATTCTACTGATGACTACCTGACAACTCTAAACTACTCTACATTATTCTCCTGATGATTACCTGACAACTGTAAATTACTCTACATTATTCTTCTGATGATTACCTGACAACTCTAAACTAATCTACATTATTCTACTGGCTGACTACCTGACAACTCTACAATAATCTACATTATTCTACTGATGACTACCTGACAACTCTAAACTAATCTACATTATTCTACTGGCTGACTACCTGACAACTGTAAACTACTCTACATTATTCTCCTGATGATTACCTGACAACTCTACATTATTCTCCTGATGATTACCTGACAACTCTACATTATTCTACTGACTGACTACCTGACAACTCTACACTACTCTACATTATTCTACTGATGATTACCTGACTACTCTACATTATTCTACTGATGATTACCTGACAACTCTAAACTACTCTACATTATTCTACTGATGACTACCTGACAACTCTAAACTACTCTACAGTATTCTACTGATGACTACCTGACAACTCTAAACTACTCTACATTATTCTCCTGATGATTACCTGACAACTGTAAATTACTCTACATTATTCTCCTGATGATTACCTGACAACTCTAAACTAATCTACATTATTCTACTGGCTGACTACCTGACAACTCTACACTAATCTACATTATTCTACTGATGACTACCTGACAACTCTAAACTAATCTACATTATTCTACTGGCTGACTACCTGACAACTGTAAACTACTCTACATTATTCTCCTGATGATTACATTACAACTCTACATTATTCTCCTGATGATTACCTGACAACTCTAAACTACTCTACATTATTCTACTGGCTGACAACTCTAAACTACTCTACATTATTCTCCTGATGATTACCTGACAACGCTAAACTACTCTACATTATTCTCCTGATGATTACCTGACAACGCTAAACTACTCTACATTATTCTCCTGATGATTACCTGACAACGCTAAACTACTCTACATTATTCTCCTGATGATTACCTGACAACTCTAAACTACTCTACGTTATTCTACTGATGATTACCTGACAACTCTAAACTACTCTACATTATTCTACTGATGATTACCTGACAACTCTAAACTACTCTACATTATTCTACTGATGATTACCTGACAACTCTAAACTACTCTACATGATTCTACTGACTGATTACCTGACAACTGTAAACTACTCTACATTATTCTACTGACTGATTACCTGACAACTGTAAACTACTCTACATTATTCTACTGGCCGACTACCTGACAACTCTAAACTACTCTACAGTATTCTACTGATGACTACCTGACAACTCTAAACTACTCTACATTATTCTCCTGATGATTACCTGACAACTGTAAATTACTCTACATTATTCTTCTGATGATTACCTGACAACTCTAAACTAATCTACATTATTCTACTGGCTGACTACCTGACAACTCTACAATAATCTACATTATTCTACTGGCTGACTACCTGACAACTGTAAACTACTCTACATTATTCTCCTGATGATTACCTGACAACTCTACATTATTCTCCTGATGATTACCTGACAACTCTACATTATTCTACTATTCTACTATTATTCTACCTGACAACTCTACACTACTCTACATTATTCTACTGATGATTACCTGACTACTCTACATTATTCTACTGATGATTACCTGACAACTCTAAACTACTCTACATTATTCTACTGATGACTACCTGACAACTCTAAACTACTCTACAGTATTCTACTGATGACTACCTGACAACTCTAAACTACTCTACGTTATTCTCCTGATGATTACCTGACAACTGTAAATTACTCTACATTATTCTCCTGATGATTACCTGACAACTCTAAACTAATCTACATTATTCTACTGGCTGACTACCTGACAACTCTACACTAATCTACATTATTCTACTGATGATTACATGACAACTCTACATTATTCTCCTGATGATTACCTGACAACTCTACATTATTCTACTGACTGACTACCTGACAACTCTACACTACTCTACATTATTCTACTGATGATTACCTGACAACTCTAAACTACTCTACATTATTCTACTGATGACTACCTGACAACTCTAAACTACTCTACAGTATTCTACTGATGACTACCTGACAACTCTAAACTACTCTACATTATTCTCCTGATGATTACCTGACAACTGTAAATTACTCTACATTATTCTCCTGATGATTACCTGACAACTCTAAACTAATCTACATTATTCTACTGGCTGACTACCTGACAACTGTAAACTACTCTACATTATTCTCCTGATGATTACCTGACAACTCTACATTATTCTCCTGATGATTACCTGACAACTCTACATTATTCTACTGACTGACTACCTGACAACTCTACACTACTCTACATTATTCTACTGATGATTACCTGACTACTCTACATTATTCTACTGATGATTACCTGACAACTCTAAACTACTCTACATTATTCTACTGATGACTACCTGACAACTCTAAACTACTCTACAGTATTCTACTGATGACTACCTGACAACTCTAAACTACTCTACATTATTCTCCTGATGATTACCTGACAACTGTAAATTACTCTACATTATTCTCCTGATGATTACCTGACAACTCTAAACTAATCTACATTATTCTACTGGCTGACTACCTGACAACTCTACACTAATCTACATTATTCTACTGATGACTACCTGACAACTCTAAACTAATCTACATTATTCTACTGGCTGACTACCTGACAACTGTAAACTACTCTACATTATTCTCCTGATGATTACATTACAACTCTACATTATTCTCCTGATGATTACCTGACAACTCTAAACTACTCTACATTATTCTACTGGCTGACAACTCTAAACTACTCTACATTATTCTCCTGATGATTACCTGACAACGCTAAACTACTCTACATTATTCTCCTGATGATTACCTGACAACGCTAAACTACTCTACATTATTCTCCTGATGATTACCTGACAACGCTAAACTACTCTACATTATTCTCCTGATGATTACCTGACAACTCTAAACTACTCTACGTTATTCTACTGATGATTACCTGACAACTCTAAACTACTCTACATTATTCTACTGATGATTACCTGACAACTCTAAACTACTCTACATTATTCTACTGATGATTACCTGACAACTCTAAACTACTCTACATGATTCTACTGACTGATTACCTGACAACTGTAAACTACTCTACATTATTCTACTGACTGATTACCTGACAACTGTAAACTACTCTACATTATTCTACTGGCCGACTACCTGACAACTCTAAACTACTCTACAGTATTCTACTGATGACTACCTGACAACTCTAAACTACTCTACATTATTCTCCTGATGATTACCTGACAACTGTAAATTACTCTACATTTTTCTTCTGATGATTACCTGACAACTCTAAACTAATCTACATTATTCTACTGGCTGACTACCTGACAACTCTACAATAATCTACATTATTCTACTGGCTGACTACCTGACAACTGTAAACTACTCTACATTATTCTCCTGATGATTACCTGACAACTCTACATTATTCTCCTGATGATTACCTGACAACTCTACATTATTCTACTATTCTACTATTATTCTACCTGACAACTCTACACTACTCTACATTATTCTACTGATGATTACCTGACTACTCTACATTATTCTACTGATGATTACCTGACAACTCTAAACTACTCTACATTATTCTACTGATGACTACCTGACAACTCTAAACTACTCTACAGTATTCTACTGATGACTACCTGACAACTCTAAACTACTCTACGTTATTCTCCTGATGATTACCTGACAACTGTAAATTACTCTACATTATTCTCCTGATGATTACCTGACAACTCTAAACTAATCTACATTATTCTACTGGCTGACTACCTGACAACTCTACACTAATCTACATTATTCTACTGATGATTACATGACAACTCTACATTATTCTCCTGATGATTACCTGACAACTCTACATTATTCTACTGACTGACTACCTGACAACTCTACACTACTCTACATTATTCTACTGATGATTACCTGACAACTCTAAACTACTCTACATTATTCTACTGATGACTACCTGACAACTCTAAACTACTCTACAGTATTCTACTGATGACTACCTGACAACTCTAAACTACTCTACATTATTCTCCTGATGATTACCTGACAACTGTAAATTACTCTACATTATTCTCCTGATGATTACCTGACAACTCTAAACTAATCTACATTATTCTACTGGCTGACTACCTGACAACTGTAAACTACTCTACATTTTTCTCCTGATGATTACATGACAACTCTACATTATTCTCCTGATGATTACCTGACAACTCTACATTATTCTACTGACTGACTACCTGACAACTCTACACTACTCTACATTATTCTACTGATGATTACCTGACAACTCTACATTATTCTCCTGATGATTACCTGACAACTCTACATTATTCTACTGACTGACTACCTGACAACTCTAAACTACTCTACATTATTCTACTGACTGACTACCTGAAAACTCTAAACTACTCTACATTATTCTACTGATGACTACCTGACAACTCTAAACTACTCTACATTATTCTACTGGCTGACAACTCTAAACTACTCTACATTATTCTCCTGATGATTACCTGACAACGCTAAACTACTCTACATTATTCTCCTGATGATTACCTGACAACGCTAAACTACTCTACATTATTCTCCTGATGATTACCTGACAACGCTAAACTACTCTACATTATTCTCCTGATGATTACCTGACAACTCTAAACTACTCTACATTATTCTCCTGATGATTACCTGACAACTCTAAACTACTCTACGTTATTCTACTGATGATTACCTGACAACTCTAAACTACTCTACGTTATTCTCCTGATGATTACCTAACAACTCTAAACTACTCTACATTATTCTCCTGATGATTACCTGACAACTCTAAACTACTCTACGTTATTCTACTGATGATTACCTGACAACTCTAAACTACTCTACATTATTCTACTGATGATTACCTGACAACTCTAAACTACTCTACATTATTCTCCTGATGATTACCTGACAACTCTAAACTACTCTACATTATTCTACTGATGATTACCTGACAACTCTAAACTACTCTACATTATTCTACTGATGATTACCTGACAACTCTAAACTACTCTACATTATTCTGCTGGCTGACAACTCTAAACTACTCTACATTATTCTCCTGATGATTACCTGGCAACGCTAAACTACTCTACATTATTCTCCTGATGATTACCTGACAACGCTAAACTACTCTACATTATTCTCCTGATGATTACCTGACAACGCTAAACTACTCTACATTATTCTCCTGATGATTACCTGACAACTCTAAACTACTCTACATTATTCTCCTGATGATTACCTGACAACTCTAAACTACTCTACATTATTCTACTGATGATTACCTGACAACTCTAAACTACTCTACATTATTCTACTGATGACTACCTGACAACTCTAAACTACTCTACATTATTCTACTGGCTGACTACCTGACAACTCTAAACTACTCGACATAATTCTACTGATGATTACCTGACAACTTTAAACTACTCTACATTGTTCTACTGACTGACTACCAGACAACTTTAAACTACTCTACATTATTCTACTGACTGATAACTCTAAACTACTCTACATTATTCTACTGACTGATAACTCTAAACTACTCTACATTATTCTACTGGCTGACTACCTGACAACTCTAAACTACTCTACATTATTCTACTGATGACTACCTGACAACTCTAAACTACTCTACATTATTCTACTGGCTGACTACCTGACAACTCTAAACTACTCTACATTATTCTCCTGATGATTACCTGACAACTCTAAACTACTCTACATTATTCTACTGATGAATACCTGACAACTCTAAACTACTCTACATTATTCTCCTGATGATTACCTGTCAACTCTACATTATTCTACTGATGATTACCTGACAACTCTACATTGTCCACTTCAACTAGCAAATAGGATATATTTTAAGCTATGATGTGTACTGTACATTCAGCGTAGCTTCTTTATGCCACAACTTATTTCTCAAGTGAAATGTCTTAATGAACATGTAAAACGTACAGCACACCACTGCACTGTCATTGGTGGTTTTGAAAGACGTCCAAGCAACATGGAATTGTAATGCAATCTCCCTGAACAGATCATCACATTATATACAAAAAAAACATAATTAGAAAAGAAAAGTGTAGTTTCCTTTAGAAAAAATGAACGGTCTGACAGGGAGGCACTGTAATGAGGACCAGTATGTTGATGGTCTGACAGGGAGGCACTGTAATGAGGACCAGTATGTTGATGGTCTGACAGGGAGGCACTGTAATGCGGACCAGTATGTTGACGGTCTGACAGGGAGGCACTGTAATGAGGACCAGTATGTTGATGGTCTGACAGGGAGGCACTGTAATGAGGACCAGTATGTTGATGGTCTGACAGGGAGGCACTGTAATGAGGACCAGTATGTTGATGGTCTGACAGGGAGGCATTGTAATGAGGACCAGTATGTTGATGGTCTGACAGGGAGGCACTGTAATGAGGACCAGTATGTTGACGGTCTGACAGGGAGGCACTGTAATGAGGACCAGTATGTTGACGGTCTGACAGGGAGGCACTGTAATGAGGACCAGTATGTTGATGGTCTGACAGGGAGGCACTGTAATGGTGACCAGTATGTTGATGGTCTGACAGGGAGGCACTGTAATGAGGACCAGTATGTTGATGGTCTGACAGGGAGGCACTGTAATGAGGACCAGAATGTTGATGGTCTGACAGGGAGGCACTGTAATGAGGACCAGTATATTGACGGTCTGACAGGGAGGCACTGTAATGAGGACCAGTATATTGACGGTCTGACAGGGAGGCACTGTAATGAGGACCAGTATATTGATGGTCTGACAGGGAGGCACTGTAATGAGGACCAGTATGTTGACGGTCTGACAGGGAGGCACTGTAATGAGGACCAGTATGTTGACGGTCTGACAGGGAGGCACTGTAATGAGGACCAGTATGTTGATGGTCTGACAGGGAGGCACTGTAATGGTGACCAGTATGTTGATGGTCTGACAGGGAGGCACTGTAATGAGGACCAGTATGTTTATGGTCTGACAGGGAGGCACTGTAATGAGGACCAGAATGTTGATGGTCTGACAGGGAGGCACTGTAATGAGGACCAGTATATTTTCGGTCTGACAGGGAGGCACTGTAATGAGGACCAGTATATTGACGGTCTGACAGGGAGGCACTGTAATGAGGACCAGTATATTGATGGTCTGACAGGGAGGCACTGTAATGAGGACCAGTATGTTGACGGTCTGACAGGGAGGCACTGTAATGAGGACCAGTATGTTGATGGTCTGACAGGGAGGCACTGTAATGAGGACCAGTATGTTGATGGTCTGACAGGGAGGCACTGTAATGAGGACCAGTATGTTGATGGTCTGACAGGGAGGCACTGTAATGAGGACCAGAATGTTGATGGTCTGACAGGGAGGCACTGTAATGAGGACCAGTATATTGACGGTCTGACAGGGAGGCACTGTAATGAGGACCAGTATATTGACGGTCTGACAGGGAGGCACTGTAATGAGGACCAGTATATTGATGGTCTGACAGGGAGGCACTGTAATGAGGACCAGTATATTGACGGTCTGACAGGGAGGCACTGTAATGAGGACCAGTATATTGATGGTCTGACAGGGAGGCACTGTAATGAGGACCAGTATGTTGAAGGTCTGACAGGGCTGCACTGTAATGAGGACCAGTATATTGATGGTCTGAAAGGGAGGCACTGTAATGAGGACCAGTATGTTGATGGTCTGACAGGGAGGCACTGTAATGAGGACCAGTATATTGACAGTCTGACAGGGAGGCACTGTAATGAGGACCAGTATATTGATGGTCTGACAGGGAGGCACTGTAATGAGGACCAGTATGTTGACAGTCTGACAGGGCTGCACTGTAATGAGGACCAGTATATTGACGGTCTGACAGGGCTGCACTGTAATGAGGACCAGTATATTGACAGTCTGACAGGGCTGCACTGTAATGAGGACCAGTATATTGACGGTCTGACAGGGCTGCACTGTAATGAGGACCAGTATATTGACGGTCTGACAGGGAGGCACTGTAATGAGGACCAGTATATTGATGGTCTGACAGGGAGGCACTGTAATGAGGACCAGTATATTGATGGTCTGACAGGGCTGCACTGTAATGAGGACCAGTATGTTGATGGTCTGACAGGGAGGCACTGTAATGAGGACCAGTATATTGACGGTCTGACAGGGCTGCACTGTAATGAGGACCAGTATATTGACGGTCTGACAGGGAGGCACTGTAATGAGGACCAGTATATTGACGGTCTGACAGGGCTGCACTGTAATGAGGACCAGAATGTTGATGGTCTGACAGGTAGGCACTGTAATGAGGACCAGTATATTGACGGTCTGACAGGGCTGCACTGTAATGAGGACCAGAATGTTGATGGTCTGACAGGGAGGCACTGTAATGAGGACCAGAATGTTGATGGTCTGACAGGTGAGGCACTGTAATGAGGACCAGAATGTTGATGGTCTGACAGGGAGGCACTGTAATGAGGACCAGTATAATGATGGTCTGACAGGGAGGCACTGTAATGAGGACCAGTATATTGATGGTCTGACAGGGAGGCACTGTAATGAGGACCAGTATATTGATGGTCTGACAGGGAGAAACTGTAATGAGGACCAGTATATTGATGGTCTGACAGGGAGGCACTGTAATGAGGACCAGTATATTGATGGTCTGACAGGGCTGCACTGTAATGAGGACCAGTATATTGATGGTCTGACAGGGCTGCAGTGTAATGAGGACCAGTATATTGACAGTCTGACAGGGAGGCACTGTAATGAGGACCAGTATATTGACGGTCTGACAGGGAGGCACTGTAATGAGGACCAGTATATTGATGGTCTGACAGGGAGGCACTGTAATGAGGACCAGTATATTGACGGTCTGACAGGGAGGCACTGTAATGAGGACCAGTATGTTGATGGTCTGACAGGGCTGCACTGTAATGAGGACCAGTATATTGATGGTCTGACAGGGCTGCACTGTAATGAGGACCAGTATATTGATGGTCTGACAAGGAGGCAATGTAATGAGGACCAGTATATTGATGGTCTGACAGGGAGGCACTGTAATGAGGACCAGTATATTGATGGTCTGACAGGGAGGCACTGTAATGAGGACCAGTATGTTGATGGTCTGACAGGGAGGCACTGTAATGAGGACCAGTATATTGATGGTCTGACAGGGAGGCACTGTAATGAGGACCAGTGTGTTGACAGTCTGACAGGGCTGCACTGTAATGAGGACCAGTATATTGACGGTCTGACAGGGCTGCACTGTAATGAGGACCAGTATATTGACAGTCTGACAGGGCTGCACTGTAATGAGGACCAGTATATTGACGGTCTGACAGGGCTGCACTGTAATGAGGACCAGAATATTGACGGTCCGACAGGGCTGCACTGTAATGAGGACCAGTATATTGATGGTCTGACAGGGAGGCACTGTAATGAGGACCAGTATATTGATGGTCTGACAGGGCTGCACTGTAATGAGGACCAGTATGTTGATGGTCTGACAGGGAGGCACTGTAATGAGGACCAGTATATTGATGGTCTGACAGGGCTGCACTGTAATGAGGACCAGTATATTGACGGTCTGACAGGGAGGCACTGTAATGAGGACCAGTATATTGACGGTCTGACAGGGCTGCACTGTAATGAGGACCAGTATATTGACGGTCTGACAGGGAGGCACTGTAATGAGGACCAGTATATTGATGGTCTGACAGGGAGGCACTGTAATGAGGACCAGTATATTGATGGTCTGACAGGGCTGCACTGTAATGAGGACCAGTATGTTGATGGTCTGACAGGGAGGCACTGTAATGAGGACCAGTATATTGACGGTCTGACAGGGCTGCACTGTAATGAGGACCAGTATATTGACGGTCTGACAGGGAGGCACTGTAATGAGGACCAGTATACTGACGGTCTGACAGGGCTGCACTGTAATGAGGACCAGAATGTTGATGGTCTGACAGGGAAGCACTGTAATGAGGACCAGTATATTGACGGTCTGACAGCGCTGCACTGTAATGAGGACCAGAATTTTGATGGTCTGACAGGGAGGCACTGTAATGAGGACCAGTATATTGATGGTCTGACAGGGAGGCACTGTAATGAGGACCAGTATATTGACGGTCTGACAGGGCTGCACTGTAATGAGGACCAGTATATTGACAGTCTGACAGGGCTGCACTGTAATGAGGACCAGTATATTGACGGTCTGACAGGGCTGCACTGTAATGAGGACCAGTATATTGACGGTCTGACAGGGCTGCACTGTAATGAGGACCAGTATATTGATGGTCTGACAGGGAGGCACTGTAATGAGGACCAGTATATTGATGGTCTGACAGGGCTGCACTGTAATGAGGACCAGTATGTTGATGGTCTGACAGGGCTGCACTGTAATGAGGACCAGTATATTGACGGTCTGACAGGGAGGCACTGTAATGAGGACCAGTATATTGACGGTCTGACAGGGCTGCACTGTAATGAGGACCAGAATGTTGATGGTCTGACAGGGAGGTACTGTAATGAGGACCAGTATATTGACGGTCTGACAGCGCTGCACTGTAATGAGGACCAGAATGTTGATGGTCTGACAGGGAGGCACTGTAATGAGGACCAGTATATTGATGGTCTGACAGGGAGGCACTGTAATGAGGACCAGTATGTTGACAGTCTGACAGGGATGCACTGTAATGAGGACCAGTATATTGACGGTCTGACAGGGCTGCACTGTAATGAGGACCAGTATATTGACAGTCCAACAGGGCTGCACTGTAATGAGGACCAGTATATTGACGGTCTGACAGGGAGGCACTGTAATGAGGACCAGTATATTGATGGTCTGACAGGGCTGCACTGTAATGAGGACCAGTATATTGACGGTCTGACAGGGAGGCACTGTAATGAGGACCAGTATGTTGATGGTCTGACAGGGAGGCACTGTAATGGTGACCAGTATGTTGATGGTCTGACAGGGAGGCACTGTAATGAGGACCAGTATGTTGATGGTCTGACAGGGAGGCACTGTAATGAGGACCAGAATGTTGATGGTCTGACAGGGAGGCACTGTAATGAGGACCAGTATATTGACGGTCTGACAGGGAGGCACTGTAATGAGGACCAGTATATTGACGGTCTGACAGGGAGGCACTGTAATGAGGACCAGTATATTGACAGTCTGACAGGGAGGCACTGTAATGAGGACCAGTATGTTGACGGTCTGACAGGGAGGCACTGTAATGAGGACCAGTATGTTGATGGTCTGACAGGGAGGCACTGTAATGGTGACCAGTATGTTGATGGTCTGACAGGGAGGCACTGTAATGAGGACCAGTATGTTGATGGTCTGACAGGGAGGCACTGTAATGAGGACCAGAATGTTGATGGTCTGACAGGGAGGCACTGTAATGAGGACCAGTATATTGACGGTCTGACAGGGAGGCACTGTAATGAGGACCAGTATATTGACGGTCTGACAGGGAGGCACTGTACTGAGGACCAGTATATTGATGGTCTGACAGGGAGGCACTGTAATGAGGACCAGTATGTTGACGGTCTGACAGGGAGGCACTGTAATGAGGACCAGTATGTTGATGGTCTGACAGGGAGGCACTGTAATGAGGACCAGTATGTTGATGGTCTGACAGGGAGGCACTGTAATGAGGACCAGTATGTTGATGGTCTGACAGGGAGGCACTGTAATGAGGACCAGAATGTTGATGGTCTGACAGGGAGGCACTGTAATGAGGACCAGTATATTGACGGTCTGACAGGGAGGCACTGTAATGAGGACCAGTATATTGACGGTCTGACAGGGAGGCACTGTAATGAGGACCAGTATATTGATGTTCTGACAGGGAGGCACTGTAATGAGGACCAGTATGTTGACGGTCTGACAGGGAGGCACTGTAATGAGGACCAGTATATTGATGGTCTGACAGGGAGGCACTGTAATGAGGACCAGTATATTGATGGTCTGACAGGGAGAAACTGTAATGAGGACCAGTATATTGATGGTCTGACAGGGAGGCACTGTAATGAGGACCAGTATATTGATGGTCTGACAGGGCTGCACTGTAATGAGGACCAGTATATTGATGGTCTGACAGGGCTGCAGTGTAATGAGGACCAGTATATTGACGGTCTGACAGGGAGGCACTGTAATGAGGACCAGTATATTGACGGTCTGACAGGGAGGCACTGTAATGAGGACCAGTATATTGATGGTCTGACAGGGAGGCACTGTAATGAGGACCAGTATATTGACGGTCTGACAGGGAGGCACTGTAATGAGGACCAGTATGTTGATGGTCTGACAGGGCTGCACTGTAATGAGGACCAGTATATTGATGGTCTGACAGGGCTGCACTGTAATGAGGACCAGTATATTGATGGTCTGACAAGGAGGCAATGTAATGAGGACCAGTATATTGATGGTCTGACAGGGAGGCACTGTAATGAGGACCAGTATATTGATGGTCTGACAGGGAGGCACTGTAATGAGGACCAGTATGTTGATGGTCTGACAGGGAGGCACTGTAATGAGGACCAGTATATTGACAGTCTGACAGGGAGGCACTGTAATGAGGACCAGTATATTGATGGTCTGACAGGGAGGCACTGTAATGAGGACCAGTATGTTGACAGTCTGACAGGGCTGCACTGTAATGAGGACCAGTATATTGACGGTCTGACAGGGCTGCACTGTAATGAGGACCAGTATATTGACAGTCTGACAGGGCTGCACTGTAATTAGGACCAGTATATTGACGGTCTGACAGGGCTGCACTGTAATGAGGACCAGTATATTGACGGTCCGACAGGGCTGCACTGTAATGAGGACCAGTATATTGATGGTCTGACAGGGAGGCACTGTAATGAGGACCAGTATATTGATGGTCTGACAGGGCTGCACTGTAATGAGGACCAGTATGTTGATGGTCTGACAGGGAGGCACTGTAATGAGGACCAGTATATTGATGGTCTGACAGGGCTGCACTGTAATGAGGACCAGTATATTGACGGTCTGACAGGGCTGCACTGTAATGAGGACCAGTATATTGACGGTCTGACAGGGAGGCACTGTAATGAGGACCAGTATATTGATGGTCTGACAGGGAGGCACTGTAATGAGGACCAGTATATTGATGGTCTGACAGGGCTGCACTGTAATGAGGACCAGTATGTTGATGGTCTGACAGGGAGGCACTGTAATGAGGACCAGTATATTGACGGTCTGACAGGGCTGCACTGTAATGAGGACCAGTATATTGACGGTCTGACAGGGAGGCACTGTAATGAGGACCAGTATACTGACGGTCTGACAGGGAGGCACTGTAATGAGGACCAGTATATTGACAGTCTGACAGGGAGGCACTGTAATGAGGACCAGTATGTTGACGGTCTGACAGGGAGGCACTGTAATGAGGACCAGTATGTTGACGGTCTGACAGGGAGGCACTGTAATGAGGACCAGTATGTTGATGGTCTGACAGGGAGGCACTGTAATGGTGACCAGTATGTTGATGGTCTGACAGGGAGGCACTGTAATGAGGACCAGTATGTTGATGGTCTGACAGGGAGGCACTGTAATGAGGACCAGAATGTTGATGGTCTGACAGGGAGGCACTGTAATGAGGACCAGTATATTGACGGTCTGACAGGGAGGCACTGTAATGAGGACCAGTATATTGACGGTCTGACAGGGAGGCACTGTAATGAGGACCAGTATATTGATGGTCTGACAGGGAGGCACTGTAATGAGGACCAGTATGTTGACGGTCTGACAGGGAGGCACTGTAATGAGGACCAGTATGTTGATGGTCTGACAGGGAGGCACTGTAATGAGGACCAGTATGTTGATGGTCTGACAGGGAGGCACTGTAATGAGGACCAGAATGTTGATGGTCTGACAGGGAGGCACTGTAATGAGGACCAGTATATTGACGGTCTGACAGGGAGGCACTGTAATGAGGACCAGTATATTGACGGTCTGACAGGGAGGCACTGTAATGAGGACCAGTATATTGATGTTCTGACAGGGAGGCACTGTAATGAGGACCAGTATGTTGACGGTCTGACAGGGAGGCACTGTAATGAGGACCAGTATATTGATGGTCTGACAGGGAGGCACTGTAATGAGGACCAGTATATTGATGGTCTGACAGGGAGAAACTGTAATGAGGACCAGTATATTGATGGTCTGACAGGGAGGCACTGTAATGAGGACCAGTATATTGATGGTCTGACAGGGCTGCACTGTAATGAGGACCAGTATATTGATGGTCTGACAGGGCTGCAGTGTAATGAGGACCAGTATATTGACGGTCTGACAGGGAGGCACTGTAATGAGGAAAAGTATATTGACGGTCTGACAGGGAGGCACTGTAATGAGGACCAGTATATTGATGGTCTGACAGGGAGGCACTGTAATGAGGACCAGTATATTGACGGTCTGACAGGGAGGCACTGTAATGAGGACCAGTATGTTGATGGTCTGACAGGGCTGCACTGTAATGAGGACCAGTATATTGATGGTCTGACAGGGCTGCACTGTAATGAGGACCAGTATATTGATGGTCTGACAAGGAGGCAATGTAATGAGGACCAGTATATTGATGGTCTGACAGGGAGGCACTGTAATGAGGACCAGTATATTGATGGTCTGACAGGGAGGCACTGTAAAGAGGACCAGTATGTTGATGGTCTGACAGGGAGGCACTGTAATGAGGACCAGTATATTGACAGTCTGACAGGGAGGCACTGTAATGAGGACCAGTATATTGATGGTCTGACAGGGAGGCACTGTAATGAGGACCAGTATGTTGACAGTCTGACAGGGCTGCACTGTAATGAGGACCAGTATATTGACGGTCTGACAGGGCTGCACTGTAATGAGGACCAGTATATTGACAGTCTGACAGGGCTGCACTGTAATGAGGACCAGTATATTGACGGTCTGACAGGGCTGCACTGTAATGAGGACCAGTATATTGACGGTCTGACAGGGCTGCACTGTAATGAGGACCAGTATATTGACGGTCTGACAGGGCTGCACTGTAATGAGGACCAGTATATTGACGGTCTGACAGGGCTGCACTGTAATGAGGACCAGTATATTGATGGTCTGACAGGGAGGCACTGTAATGAGGACCAGTATATTGATGGTCTGACAGGGCTGCACTGTAATGAGGACCAGTATGTTGATGGTCTGACAGGGAGGCACTGTAATGAGGACCAGTATATTGATGGTCTGACAGGGCTGCACTGTAATGAGGACCAGTATATTGACGGTCTGACAGGGAGGCACTGTAATGAGGACCAGTATATTGACGGTCTGACAGGGCTGCACTGTAATGAGGACCAGTATATTGACGGTCTGACAGGGAGGCACTGTAATGAGGACCAGTATATTGATGGTCTGACAGGGAGGCACTGTAATGAGGACCAGTATATTGATGGTCTGACAGGGCTGCACTGTAATGAGGACCAGTATGTTGATGGTCTGACAGGGAGGCACTGTAATGAGGACCAGTATATTGACGGTCTGACAGGGCTGCACTGTAATGAGGACCAGTATATTGACGGTCTGACAGGGAGGCACTGTAATGAGGACCAGTATACTGACGGTCTGACAGGGCTGCACTGTAATGAGGACCAGAATGTTGATGGTCTGACAGGGAGGCACTGTAATGAGGACCAGTATATTGACGGTCTGACAGCGCTGCACTGTAATGAGGACCAGAATTTTGATGGTCTGACAGGGAGGCACTGTAATGAGGACCAGTATATTGATGGTCTGACAGGGAGGCACTGTAATGAGGACCAGTATATTGACGGTCTGACAGGGCTGCACTGTAATGAGGACCAGTATATTGACAGTCTGACAGGGCTATACTGTAATGAGGACCAGTATATTGACGGTCTGACAGGGCTGCACTGTAATGAGGACCAGTATATTGACGGTCTGACAGGGCTGCACTGTAATGAGGACCAGTATATTGACGGTCTGACAGGGCTGCACTGTAATGAGGACCAGTATATTGACGGTCTGACAGGGCTGCACTGTAATGAGGACCAGAATGTTGATGGTCTGACAGGGAGGCACTGTAATGAGGACCAGTATATTGATGTTCTGACAGGGAGGCACTGTAATGAGGACCAGTATGTTGACGGTCTGACAGGGAGGCACTGTAATGAGGACCAGTATATTGATGGTCTGACAGGGAGGCACTGTAATGAGGACCAGTATATTGATGGTCTGACAGGGAGAAACTGTAATGAGGACCAGTATATTGATGGTCTGACAGGGAGGCACTGTAATGAGGACCAGTATATTGATGGTCTGACAGGGCTGCACTGTAATGAGGACCAGTATATTGATGGTCTGACAGGGCTGCAGTGTAATGAGGACCAGTATATTGACGGTCTGACAGGGAGGCACTGTAATGAGGACCAGTATATTGACGGTCTGACAGGGAGGCACTGTAATGAGGACCAGTATATTGATGGTCTGACAGGGAGGCACTGTAATGAGGACCAGTATATTGACGGTCTGACAGGGAGGCACTGTAATGAGGACCAGTATGTTGATGGTCTGACAGGGCTGCACTGTAATGAGGACCAGTATATTGATGGTCTGACAGGGCTGCACTGTAATGAGGACCAGTATATTGATGGTCTGACAAGGAGGCAATGTAATGAGGACCAGTATATTGATGGTCTGACAGGGAGGCACTGTAATGAGGACCAGTATATTGATGGTCTGACAGGGAGGCACTGTAAAGAGGACCAGTATGTTGATGGTCTGACAGGGAGGCACTGTAATGAGGACCAGTATATTGACAGTCTGACAGGGAGGCACTGTAATGAGGACCAGTATATTGATGGTCTGACAGGGAGGCACTGTAATGAGGACCAGTATGTTGACAGTCTGACAGGGCTGCACTGTAATGAGGACCAGTATATTGACGGTCTGACAGGGCTGCACTGTAATGAGGACCAGTATATTGACAGTCTGACAGGGCTGCACTGTAATGAGGACCAGTATATTGACGGTCTGACAGGGCTGCACTGTAATGAGGACCAGTATATTGACGGTCCGACAGGGCTGCACTGTAATGAGGACCAGTATATTGATGGTCTGACAGGGAGGCACTGTAATGAGGACCAGTATATTGATGGTCTGACAGGGCTGCACTGTAATGAGGACCAGTATGTTGATGGTCTGACAGGGAGGCACTGTAATGAGGACCAGTATATTGATGGTCTGACAGGGCTGCACTGTAATGAGGACCAGTATATTGACGGTCTGACAGGGAGGCACTGTAATGAGGACCAGTATATTGACGGTCTGACAGGGCTGCACTGTAATGAGGACCAGTATATTGACGGTCTGACAGGGAGGCACTGTAATGAGGACCAGTATATTGATGGTCTGACAGGGAGGCACTGTAATGAGGACCAGTATATTGATGGTCTGACAGGGCTGCACTGTAATGAGGACCAGTATGTTGATGGTCTGACAGGGAGGCACTGTAATGAGGACCAGTATATTGACGGTCTGACAGGGCTGCACTGTAATGAGGACCAGTATATTGACGGTCTGACAGGGAGGCACTGTAATGAGGACCAGTATACTGACGGTCTGACAGGGCTGCACTGTAATGAGGACCAGAATGTTGATGGTCTGACAGGGAGGCACTGTAATGAGGACCAGTATATTGACGGTCTGACAGCGCTGCACTGTAATGAGGACCAGAATTTTGATGGTCTGACAGGGAGGCACTGTAATGAGGACCAGTATATTGATGGTCTGACAGGGAGGCACTGTAATGAGGACCAGTATATTGACGGTCTGACAGGGCTGCACTGTAATGAGGACCAGTATATTGACAGTCTGACAGGGCTATACTGTAATGAGGACCAGTATATTGACGGTCTGACAGGGCTGCACTGTAATGAGGACCAGTATATTGACGGTCTGACAGGGCTGCACTGTAATGAGGACCAGTATATTGACGGTCTGACAGGGCTGCACTGTAATGAGGACCAGAATGTTGATGGTCTGACAGGGAGGTACTGTAATGAGGACCAGTATATTGACGGTCTGACAGCGCTGCACTGTAATGAGGACCAGAATGTTGATGGTCTGACAGGGAGGCACTGTAATGAGGACCAGTATATTGATGGTCTGACAGGGAGGCACTGTAATGAGGACCAGTATGTTGACAGTCTGACAGGGATGCACTGTAATGAGGACCAGTATATTGACGGTCTGACAGGGCTGCACTGTAATGAGGACCAGTATATTGACAGTCTGACAGGGCTGCACTGTAATGAGGACCAGTATATTGACGGTCTGACAGGGAGGCACTGTAATGAGGACCAGTATATTGATGGTCTGACAGGGCTGCACTGTAATGAGGACCAGTATATTGACGGTCTGACAGGGAGGCACTGTAATGAGGACCAGTATGTTGATGGTCTGACAGGGAGGCACTGTAATGGTGACCAGTATGTTGATGGTCTGACAGGGAGGCACTGTAATGAGGACCAGTATGTTGATGGTCTGACAGGGAGGCACTGTAATGAGGACCAGAATGTTGATGGTCTGACAGGGAGGCACTGTAATGAGGACCAGTATATTGACGGTCTGACAGGGAGGCACTGTAATGAGGACCAGTATATTGACGGTCTGACAGGGAGGCACTGTAATGAGGACCAGTATATTGATGGTCTGACAGGGAGGCACTGTAATGAGGACCAGTATGTTGACGGTCTGACAGGGAGGCACTGTAATGAGGACCAGTATGTTGACGGTCTGACAGGGAGGCACTGTAATGAGGACCAGTATGTTGATGGTCTGACAGGGAGGCACTGTAATGGTGACCAGTATGTTGATGGTCTGACAGGGAGGCACTGTAATGAGGACCAGTATGTTGATGGTCTGACAGGGAGGCACTGTAATGAGGACCAGAATGTTGATGGTCTGACAGGGAGGCACTGTAATGAGGACCAGTATATTGACGGTCTGACAGGGAGGCACTGTAATGAGGACCAGTATATTGACGGTCTGACAGGGAGGCACTGTAATGAGGACCAGTATATTGATGGTCTGACAGGGAGGCACTGTAATGAGGACCAGTATGTTGACGGTCTGACAGGGAGGCACTGTAATGAGGACCAGTATGTTGATGGTCTGACAGGGAGGCACTGTAATGAGGACCAGTATGTTGATGGTCTGACAGGGAGGCACTGTAATGAGGACCAGTATGTTGATGGTCTGACAGGGAGGCACTGTAATGAGGACCAGAATGTTGATGGTCTGACAGGGAGGCACTGTAATGAGGACCAGTATATTGACGGTCTGACAGGGAGGCACTGTAATGAGGACCAGTATATTGACGGTCTGACAGGGAGGCACTGTAATGAGGACCAGTATATTGATGTTCTGACAGGGAGGCACTGTAATGAGGACCAGTATGTTGACGGTCTGACAGGGAGGCACTGTAATGAGGACCAGTATATTGATGGTCTGACAGGGAGGCACTGTAATGAGGACCAGTATGTCGAAGGTCTGACAGGGCTGCACTGTAATGAGGACCAGTATATTGATGGTCTGAAAGGGAGGCACTGTAATGAGGACCAGTATGTTGATGGTCTGACAGGGAGGCACTGTAATGAGGACCAGTATATTGACAGTCTGACAGGGAGGCACTGTAATGAGGACCAGTATATTGATGGTCTGACAGGGAGGCACTGTAATGAGGACCAGTATGTTGACAGTCTGACAGGGCTGCACTGTAATGAGGACCAGTATATTGACGGTCTGACAGGGCTGCACTGTAATGAGGACCAGTATATTGACAGTCTGACAGGGCTGCACTGTAATGAGGACCAGTATATTGACGGTCTGACAGGGCTGCACTGTAATGAGGACCAGTATATTGACGGTCTGACAGGGAGGCACTGTAATGAGGACCAGTATATTGATGGTCTGACAGGGAGGCACTGTAATGAGGACCAGTATATTGATGGTCTGACAGGGCTGCACTGTAATGAGGACCAGTATGTTGATGGTCTGACAGGGAGGCACTGTAATGAGGACCAGTATATTGACGGTCTGACAGGGCTGCACTGTAATGAGGACCAGTATATTGACGGTCTGACAGGGAGGCACTGTAATGAGGACCAGTATATTGACGGTCTGACAGGGCTGCACTGTAATGAGGACCAGAATGTTGATGGTCTGACAGGGAGGCACTGTAATGAGGACCAGTATATTGACGGTCTGACAGGGCTGCACTGTAATGAGGACCAGAATGTTGATGGTCTGACAGGGAGGCACTGTAATGAGGACCAGAATGTTGATGGTCTGACAGGTGAGGCACTGTAATGAGGACCAGAATGTTGATGGTCTGACAGGGAGGCACTGTAATGAGGACCAGTATAATGATGGTCTGACAGGGAGGCACTGTAATGAGGACCAGTATATTGATGGTCTGACAGGGAGGCACTGTAATGAGGACCAGTATATTGATGGTCTGACAGGGAGAAACTGTAATGAGGACCAGTATATTGATGGTCTGACAGGGAGGCACTGTAATGAGGACCAGTATATTGATGGTCTGACAGGGCTGCACTGTAATGAGGACCAGTATATTGATGGTCTGACAGGGCTGCAGTGTAATGAGGACCAGTATATTGACGGTCTGACAGGGAGGCACTGTAATGAGGACCAGTATATTGACGGTCTGACAGGGAGGCACTGTAATGAGGACCAGTATATTGATGGTCTGACAGGGAGGCACTGTAATGAGGACCAGTATATTGACGGTCTGACAGGGAGGCACTGTAATGAGGACCAGTATGTTGATGGTCTGACAGGGCTGCACTGTAATGAGGACCAGTATATTGATGGTCTGACAGGGCTGCACTGTAATGAGGACCAGTATATTGATGGTCTGACAAGGAGGCAATGTAATGAGGACCAGTATATTGATGGTCTGACAGGGAGGCACTGTAATGAGGACCAGTATATTGATGGTCTGACAGGGAGGCACTGTAATGAGGACCAGTATGTTGATGGTCTGACAGGGAGGCACTGTAATGAGGACCAGTATATTGACAGTCTGACAGGGAGGCACTGTAATGAGGACCAGTATATTGATGGTCTGACAGGGAGGCACTGTAATGAGGACCAGTATATTGATGGTCTGACAGGGAGGCACTGTAATGAGGACCAGTATGTTGACAGTCTGACAGGGATGCACTGTAATGAGGACCAGTATATTGACGGTCTGACAGGGCTGCACTGTAATGAGGACCAGTATATTGACAGTCTGACAGGGCTGCACTGTAATGAGGACCAGTATATTGACGGTCTGACAGGGAGGCACTGTAATGAGGACCAGTATATTGATGGTCTGACAGGGCTGCACTGTAATGAGGACCAGTATATTGACGGTCTGACAGGGAGGCACTGTAATGAGGACCAGTATGTTGATGGTCTGACAGGGAGGCACTGTAATGGTGACCAGTATGTTGATGGTCTGACAGGGAGGCACTGTAATGAGGACCAGTATGTTGATGGTCTGACAGGGAGAAACTGTAATGAGGACAGAATGTTGATGGTCTGACAGGGAGGCACTGTAATGAGGACCAGTATATTGACGGTCTGACAGGGAGGCACTGTAATGAGGACCAGTATATTGACGGTCTGACAGGGAGGCACTGTAATGAGGACCAGTATATTGATGGTCTGACAGGGAGGCACTGTAATGAGGACCAGTATGTTGACGGTCTGACAGGGAGGCACTGTAATGAGGACCAGTATGTTGACGGTCTGACAGGGAGGCACTGTAATGAGGACCAGTATGTTGATGGTCTGACAGGGAGGCACTGTAATGGTGACCAGTATGTTGATGGTCTGACAGGGAGGCACTGTAATGAGGACCAGTATGTTGATGGTCTGACAGGGAGGCACTGTAATGAGGACCAGAATGTTGATGGTCTGACAGGGAGGCACTGTAATGAGGACCAGTATATTGACGGTCTGACAGGGAGGCACTGTAATGAGGACCAGTATATTGACGGTCTGACAGGGAGGCACTGTAATGAGGACCAGTATATTGATGGTCTGACAGGGAGGCACTGTAATGAGGACCAGTATGTTGACGGTCTGACAGGGAGGCACTGTAATGAGGACCAGTATGTTGATGGTCTGACAGGGAGGCACTGTAATGAGGACCAGTATGTTGATGGTCTGACAGGGAGGCACTGTAATGAGGACCAGTATGTTGATGGTCTGACAGGGAGGCACTGTAATGAGGACCAGAATGTTGATGGTCTGACAGGGAGGCACTGTAATGAGGACCAGTATATTGACGGTCTGACAGGGAGGCACTGTAATGAGGACCAGTATATTGACGGTCTGACAGGGAGGCACTGTAATGAGGACCAGTATATTGATGTTCTGACAGGGAGGCACTGTAATGAGGACCAGTATGTTGACGGTCTGACAGGGAGGCACTGTAATGAGGACCAGTATATTGATGGTCTGACAGGGAGGCACTGTAATGAGGACCAGTATGTCGAAGGTCTGACAGGGCTGCACTGTAATGAGGACCAGTATATTGATGGTCTGAAAGGGAGGCACTGTAATGAGGACCAGTATGTTGATGGTCTGACAGGGAGGCACTGTAATGAGGACCAGTATATTGACAGTCTGACAGGGAGGCACTGTAATGAGGACCAGTATATTGATGGTCTGACAGGGAGGCACTGTAATGAGGACCAGTATGTTGACAGTCTGACAGGGCTGCACTGTAATGAGGACCAGTATATTGACGGTCTGACAGGGCTGCACTGTAATGAGGACCAGTATATTGACAGTCTGACAGGGCTGCACTGTAATGAGGACCAGTATATTGACGGTCTGACAGGGCTGCACTGTAATGAGGACCAGTATATTGACGGTCTGACAGGGAGGCACTGTAATGAGGACCAGTATATTGATGGTCTGACAGGGAGGCACTGTAATGAGGACCAGTATATTGATGGTCTGACAGGGCTGCACTGTAATGAGGACCAGTATGTTGATGGTCTGACAGGGAGGCACTGTAATGAGGACCAGTATATTGACGGTCTGACAGGGCTGCACTGTAATGAGGACCAGTATATTGACGGTCTGACAGGGAGGCACTGTAATGAGGACCAGTATATTGATGGTCTGACAGGGAGGCACTGTAATGAGGACCAGTATATTGATGGTCTGACAGGGCTGCACTGTAATGAGGACCAGTATATTGATGGTCTGACAGGGCTGCAGTGTAATGAGGACCAGTATAATGATGGTCTGACAGGGAGGCACTGTAATGAGGACCAGTATATTGATGGTCTGACAGGGAGGCACTGTAATGAGGACCAGTATATTGATGGTCTGACAGGGAGAAACTGTAATGAGGACCAGTATATTGATGGTCTGACAGGGAGGCACTGTAATGAGGACCAGTATATTGATGGTCTGACAGGGCTGCACTGTAATGAGGACCAGTATATTGATGGTCTGACAGGGCTGCAGTGTAATGAGGACCAGTATATTGATGGTCTGACAGGGAGGCACTGTAATGAGGACCAGTATAATGATGGTCTGACAGGGAGGCACTGTAATGAGGACCAGTATATTGATGGTCTGACAGGGAGGCACTGTAATGAGGACCAGTATATTGATGGTCTGACAGGGAGAAACTGTAATGAGGACCAGTATATTGATGGTCTGACAGGGAGGCACTGTAATGAGGACCAGTATATTGATGGTCTGACAGGGCTGCACTGTAATGAGGACCAGTATATTGATGGTCTGACAGGGCTGCAGTGTAATGAGGACCAGTATATTGACGGTCTGACAGGGAGGCACTGTAATGAGGACCAGTATATTGACGGTCTGACAGGGAGGCACTGTAATGAGGACCAGTATATTGATGGTCTGACAGGGAGGCACTGTAATGAGGACAAGTATATTGACGGTCTGACAGGGAGGCACTGTAATGAGGACCAGTATGTTGATGGTCTGACAGGGCTGCACTGTAATGAGGACCAGTATATTGATGGTCTGACAGGGCTGCACTGTAATGAGGACCAGTATATTGATGGTCTGACAAGGAGGCAATGTAATGAGGACCAGTATATTGATGGTCTGACAGGGAGGCACTGTAATGAGGACCAGTATATTGATGGTCTGACAGGGAGGCACTGTAATGAGGACCAGTATGTTGATGGTCTGACAGGGAGGCACTGTAATGAGGACCAGTATATTGACAGTCTGACAGGGAGGCACTGTAATGAGGACCAGTATATTGATGGTCTGACAGGGAGGCACTGTAATGAGGACCAGTATGTTGACAGTCTGACAGGGCTGCACTGTAATGAGGACCAGTATATTGACGGTCTGACAGGGCTGCACTGTAATGAGGACCAGTATATTGACAGTCTGACAGGGCTGCACTGTAATGAGGACCAGTATATTGACGGTCTGACAGGGCTGCACTGTAATGAGGACCAGTATATTGACGGTCTGACAGGGCTGCACTGTAATGAGGACCAGTATGTTGATGGTCTGACAGGGAGGCACTGTAATGAGGACCAGTATATTGACGGTCTGACAGGGCTGCACTGTAATGAGGACCAGTATATTGACGGTCTGACAGGGAGGCACTGTAATGAGGACCAGTATACTGACGGTCTGACAGGGCTGCACTGTAATGAGGACCAGAATGTTGATGGTCTGACAGGGAGGCACTGTAATGAGGACCAGTATATTGACGGTCTGACAGCGCTGCACTGTAATGAGGACCAGAATTTTGATGGTCTGACATTGAGGCACTGTAATGAGGACCAGTATATTGATGGTCTGACAGGGAGGCACTGTAATGAGGATCAGTATATTGACGGTCTGACAGGGCTGCACTGTAATGAGGACCAGTATATTGACAGTCTGACAGGGCTGCACTGTAATGAGGACCAGTATATTGACGGTCTGACAGGGCTGCACTGTAATGAGGACCAGTATATTGACGGTCTGACAGGGCTGCACTGTAATGAGGACCAGTATATTGATGGTCTGACAGGGAGGCACTGTAATGAGGACCAGTATATTGATGGTCTGACAGGGCTGCACTGTAATGAGGACCAGTATGTTGATGGTCTGACAGGGCTGCACTGTAATGAGGACCAGTATATTGACGGTCTGACAGGGAGGCACTGTAATGAGGACCAGTATATTGACGGTCTGACAGGGCTGCACTGTAATGAGGACCAGAATGTTGATGGTCTGACAGGGAGGTACTGTAATGAGGACCAGTATATTGACGGTCTGACAGCGCTGCACTGTAATGAGGACCAGAATGTTGATGGTCTGACAGGGAGGCACTGTAATGAGGACCAGTATATTGATGGTCTGACAGGGAGGCACTGTAATGAGGACCAGTATGTTGACAGTCTGACAGGGATGCACTGTAATGAGAACCAGTATATTGACGGTCTGACAGGGCTGCACTGTAATGAGGACCAGTATATTGACAGTCTGACAGGGCTGCACTGTAATGAGGACCAGTATATTGACGGTCTGACAGGGAGGCACTGTAATGAGGACCAGTATATTGATGGTCTGACAGGGCTGCACTGTAATGAGGACCAGTATATTGACGGTCTGACAGGGAGGCACTGTAATGAGGACCAGTATATTGACGGTCTGACAGGGCTGCACTGTAATGAGGACCAGAATGTTGATGGTCTGACAGGGAGGTACTGTAATGAGGACCAGTATATTGACGGTCTGACAGCGCTGCACTGTAATGAGGACCAGAATGTTGATGGTCTGACAGGGAGGCACTGTAATGAGGACCAGTATATTGATGGTCTGACAGGGAGGCACTGTAATGAGGACCAGTATGTTGACAGTCTGACAGGGATGCACTGTAATGAGGACCAGTATATTGACGGTCTGACAGGGCTGCACTGTAATGAGGACCAGTATATTGACAGTCTGACAGGGCTGCACTGTAATGAGGACCAGTATATTGACGGTCTGACAGGGCTGCACTGTAATGAGGACCAGTATATTGACGGTCTGACAGGGAGGCACTGTAATGAGGACCAGTATATTGATGGTCTGACAGGGAGGCACTGTAATGAGGACCAGTATATTGATGGTCTGACAGGGCTGCACTGTAATGAGGACCAGTATGTTGATGGTCTGACAGGGAGGCACTGTAATGAGGACCAGTATATTGACGGTCTGACAGGGCTGCACTGTAATGAGGACCAGTATATTGACGGTCTGACAGGGAGGCACTGTAATGAGGACCAGTATACTGACGGTCTGACAGGGCTGCACTGTAATGAGGACCAGAATGTTGATGGTCTGACAGGGAGGCACTGTAATGAGGACCAGTATATTGACGGTCTGACAGCGCTGCACTGTAATGAGGACCAGAATTTTGATGGTCTGACAGGGAGGCACTGTAATGAGGACCAGTATATTGACGGTCTGACAGGGAGGCACTGTAATGAGGACCAGTATATTGACGGTCTGACAGGGCTGCACTGTAATGAGGACCAGAATGTTGATGGTCTGACAGGGAGGTACTGTAATGAGGACCAGTATATTGACGGTCTGACAGCGCTGCACTGTAATGAGGACCAGAATGTTGATGGTCTGACAGGGAGGCACTGTAATGAGGACCAGTATATTGATGGTCTGACAGGGAGGCACTGTAATGAGGACCAGTATGTTGACAGTCTGACAGGGATGCACTGTAATGAGAACCAGTATATTGACGGTCTGACAGGGCTGCACTGTAATGAGGACCAGTATATTGACAGTCTGACAGGGCTGCACTGTAATGAGGACCAGTATATTGACGGTCTGACAGGGAGGCACTGTAATGAGGACCAGTATATTGATGGTCTGACAGGGCTGCACTGTAATGAGGACCAGTATATTGACGGTCTGACAGGGAGGCACTGTAATGAGGACCAGTATATTGACGGTCTGACAGGGCTGCACTGTAATGAGGACCAGAATGTTGATGGTCTGACAGGGAGGTACTGTAATGAGGACCAGTATATTGACGGTCTGACAGCGCTGCACTGTAATGAGGACCAGAATGTTGATGGTCTGACAGGGAGGCACTGTAATGAGGACCAGTATATTGATGGTCTGACAGGGAGGCACTGTAATGAGGACCAGTATGTTGACAGTCTGACAGGGATGCACTGTAATGAGGACCAGTATATTGACGGTCTGACAGGGCTGCACTGTAATGAGGACCAGTATATTGACAGTCTGACAGGGCTGCACTGTAATGAGGACCAGTATATTGACGGTCTGACAGGGCTGCACTGTAATGAGGACCAGTATATTGACGGTCTGACAGGGAGGCACTGTAATGAGGACCAGTATATTGATGGTCTGACAGGGAGGCACTGTAATGAGGACCAGTATATTGATGGTCTGACAGGGCTGCACTGTAATGAGGACCAGTATGTTGATGGTCTGACAGGGAGGCACTGTAATGAGGACCAGTATATTGACGGTCTGACAGGGCTGCACTGTAATGAGGACCAGTATATTGACGGTCTGACAGGGAGGCACTGTAATGAGGACCAGTATACTGACGGTCTGACAGGGCTGCACTGTAATGAGGACCAGAATGTTGATGGTCTGACAGGGAGGCACTGTAATGAGGACCAGTATATTGACGGTCTGACAGCGCTGCACTGTAATGAGGACCAGAATTTTGATGGTCTGACAGGGAGGCACTGTAATGAGGACCAGTATATTGATGGTCTGACAGGGAGGCACTGTAATGAGGACCAGTATATTGACGGTCTGACAGGGCTGCACTGTAATGAGGACCAGTATATTGACAGTCTGACAGGGCTGCACTGTAATGAGGACCAGTATATTGACGGTCTGACAGGGCTGCACTGTAATGAGGACCAGTATATTGACGGTCTGACAGGGCTGCACTGTAATGAGGACCAGTATATTGATGGTCTGACAGGGAGGCACTGTAATGAGGACCAGTATATTGATGGTCTGACAGGGCTGCACTGTAATGAGGACCAGTATATTGACGGTCTGACAGGGAGGCACTGTAATGAGGACCAGTATATTGACGGTCTGACAGGGCTGCACTGTAATGAGGACCAGAATGTTGATGGTCTGACAGGGAGGTACTGTAATGAGGACCAGTATATTGACGGTCTGACAGCGCTGCACTGTAATGAGGACCAGAATGTTGATGGTCTGACAGGGAGGCACTGTAATGAGGACCAGTATATTGATGGTCTGACAGGGAGGCACTGTAATGAGGACCAGTATGTTGACAGTCTGACAGGGATGCACTGTAATGAGGACCAGTATATTGACGGTCTGACAGGGCTGCACTGTAATGAGGACCAGTATATTGACAGTCTGACAGGGCTGCACTGTAATGAGGACCAGTATATTGACGGTCTGACAGGGCTGCACTGTAATGAGGACCAGTATATTGACGGTCTGACAGGGAGGCACTGTAATGAGGACCAGTATATTGATGGTCTGACAGGGAGGCACTGTAATGAGGACCAGTATATTGATGGTCTGACAGGGCTGCACTGTAATGAGGACCAGTATGTTGATGGTCTGACAGGGAGGCACTGTAATGAGGACCAGTATGTTGATGGTCTGACAGGGCTGCACTGTAATGAGGACCAGTATATTGACGGTCTGACAGGGAGGCACTGTAATGAGGACCAGTATACTGACGGTCTGACAGGGCTGCACTGTAATGAGGACCAGAATGTTGATGGTCTGACAGGGAGGCACTGTAATGAGGACCAGTATATTGACGGTCTGACAGGGAGGCACTGTAATGAGGACCAGTATATTGACGGTCTGACAGCGCTGCACCGTAATGAGGACCAGTATGTTGACGGTCTGACAGGGAGGCACTGTAATGAGGACCAATACATTGTTGAATCTGTTAGTGATGGATAGGGGACTGTGTTCCTTTAAGACAAGATCAGCTTGTGAAATTATTGTTAAGTTATTCAACTTAATTTTCCATTTTGGTTAATGATAACCAATATATATAGATAGATATATACATATCTATATATATACATACAAACCATTTCTTCATGTTGTACAAAGTACATTTCTCACTTTGGAATTACATCTCCACATTACTTCAATTGGATTAGACGCAATTAAATCAATGAGGTGTACATGAGGTGTTGAAAGCAATTTAAACGCTTTCATTCAATTATTAAAATGATGCTGTGTCATATTCGTTATTTAATTTCAGAATTATTTTTGAATAGAACAGGTTGGAACGAACCAATCAGATAGGTCCCATGTGTTTGTTTTACAGTGTGGTTCTCTGAAAACATCATGAGAGGCTTGACAAAGGAAATACAAGCCAGTCTCTCTGCGGTACTAACTCTCTGATGTGAGAACTGGTTAGTACGATAGGAGGGGGCTTTAAACTATATTGTGCTTAGGATTTAACGTTGTTTCTCTGACTCTGTGTTAGACGTTGTTGCTTTCTCCACTGTCGCAGCCCGCTGGGCTCTCCTGTCCAATAGGAGTAAAGGAGTATACACCTGTTCCAGAAGTCAGACAACACATCTCGGTGGGATTCGGTCGTAGAGATAGAAAAGGATGAAGTGGATATGACAGCATAGCTAGCTGCAGCAAGACAGAGTTGTTGACACCTCTAGGGAACCACTCTGTTCTGCACAACAACCACCTCTAATATCCTCTCTAAAACTTTGAGAGACGAATTAATTATGCCGCAGATTCTACATCCAGTCCAGTCCAGTACTGTACACAGGAGCCCATTTAACTTCAACAACCACCTCTAATATCCTCTCTAAAACTTTGAGAGACGAATGAATTCTGCCGTAGATTCTACATCCAGTCCAGTCCAGTACTGTACACAGGAGCCCATTTAACTTCAACAACACACCTCCTACAGCTAGACAAACAACTCAGGCTGTCATTGTAAATAAGAATTTAATCTTAATAACTGAATTGCCAAGTTAAATAAAAGTTAAATGAACATTAAATAAAATAAAATATATTGTGGTCACATAAATACCTACTTTTAATATTTTTTCAACAGGGCATATAAACGTTAGCCTGGCTACCCATCCACACCTCTCTGACCTTTCCTCTTTACCATCAGGCCAGATTAGCCTCCCTGCCCGATGAGTTCTAGAATGGGAACACATTCTGACCGTATCTGATTGGTCCATGGAACCGAGCCGGCCCATATTATGACGTCGTCAACTTTGATGCTCTGATTGGTTAGAGACCATCCAATCGCTGACTCATTTTGAAGTCACACAAACTACTTCTAGGACGGTAGTTTCAGACTGAATATACATAGTGATCCATAAAGCAGTGGAATTAAATGCAGGCTGAGTCAGCAGGCAATGTAAATGATGTTTACAAATCAAATTCAAAGAAATGTTATTTGTCATATGCACCGAATACAACAGGTGTAGGTAGACCTTACAGTGAAATGCTGAATACAACAGGTGTAGGTAGACCTTACAGTGAAATGCTGAATACAACAGGTGTAGTAGACCTTACAGTGAAATGCTGAATACAACAGGTGTAGTAGACCTTACAGTGAAATGCTGAATACAACAAGTGTAGTAGACCTTACAGTGAAATGCTGAATACAACAGGTGTAGTAGACCTCACAGTGAAATGCTGAATACAACAGGTGTAGTAGACCTTACAGTGAAATGCTGAATACAACAGGTGTAGTAGACCTTACAGTGAAATGCTGAATACAACAGGTGTAGGTGGACCTTACAGTGAAATGCTGAATAGAACAGGTGTAGGTAGACCTTACAGTGAAATGCTGAATAGAACAGGTGTAGTAGACCTTACAGTGAAATGCTGAATAGAACAGGTGTAGGTAGACCTTACAGTGAAATGCTGAATAGAACAGGTGTAGTAGACCTTACAGTGAAATGCTGAATAGAACAGGTGTAGGTAGACCTTACAGTGAAATGCTGAATACAACAGGTGTAGTAGACCTTACAGTGAAATGCTGAATAGAACAGGTGTAGGTAGACCTTACAGTGAAATGCTGAATACAACAGGTGTAGTAGACCTTACATTGAAATGCTGAATACAACAGGTGTAGTAGACCTTACAGTGAAATGCTGAATACAACAGGTGTAGCAGACCTTACAGTGAAATGCTGAATACAACAGGTGTAGTAGACCTTACAGTGAAATGCTGAATACAACAGGTGTAGTAGACCTTACAGTGAAATGCTGAATACAACAGGTGTAGTAGACCTTACAGTGAAATGCTGAATACAACAGGTGTAGTAGACCTTACAGTGAAATGGTGAATACAACAGGTGTAGTAGACCTTACAGTTAAATGCTGAATACAACAGGTGTAGGTATACCTTACAGTGAAATGCTGAATACAACAGGTGTAGGTAGACCTTACAGTGAAATGCTGAATACAACAGGTGTTGTAGACCTTACAGTGAAATGCTGAATACAACAGGTGTAGTAGACCTCACAGTGAAATGCTGAATACAACAGGTGTAGTAGACCTTACAGTGAAATGCTGAATACAACAGGTGTAGTAGACCTTACAGTGAAATGCTGAATACAACAGGTGTAGTAGACCTCACAGTGAAATGCTGAATACAACAGGTGTAGTAGACCTCACAGTGAAATGCTGAATACAACAGGTGTAGTAGACCTTACAGTGAAATGCTGAATACAACAGGTGTAGTAGACCTTACAGTGAAATGCTGAATACAACAGGTGTAGTAGACCTTACAGTGAAATGCTGAATACAACAGGTGTAGTAGACCTTACAGTGAAATGCTGAATACAACAGGTGTAGTAGACCTTACAGTGAAATGCTGAATACAACAGGTGTAGTAGACCTTACAGTGACATGCTGAATACAACAGGTGTAGTAGACCTTACAGTGAAATGGTGAATACAACAGGTGTAGTAGACCTTACAGTTAAATGCTGAATACAACAGGTGTAGGTATACCTTACAGTGAAATGCTGAATACAACAGGTGTAGACCTTACAGTGAAATCCTCAATGTGGAGGCTATATACAGGGGGTACTGGTACAGAGTCAATGTGGAGGCTATATACAGGGGTACCGGTACAGAGTCAATGTGGAGGCTATATACAGGGGGTACCGGTACAGAGTCAATGTGGAAGCTATGTACAGGGGGTACTGGTACAGAGTCAATGTGGAGGCTATATACAGGGGGTACCGGTACAGAGTCAATGTGGAGGCTATATACAGGGGGTACCGGTACAGAGTCAATGTGGAGGCTATATACAGGGGGTACCGGTACAGAGTCAATGTGGAGGCTATATACAGGGGGTACTGGTACAGAGTCAATGTGGAGGCTATATACAGGGGGTACAGGTACAGAGTCAATGTGGAGACTATATACAGGGGGTACCAGCACAGAGTCAATGTGGAGGCTATATACAGGGGGTACCGGTACAGAGTCAAAGTGGGGGCTATATACAGGGGGGCCCGGTACAGAGTCAATGTGCGGGCTATATACAGGGGGTACCGGTACAGAGTCAATGTGGAGGCTATATACAGGGTATTACGGTACAGAGTCAATGTGTAGGCTATATACAGGGGGTACCGGTACAGAGTCAATGTGGAGTCTATCTACAGGGGGTACTGGTAACGAGTCAATGTGGAGGCTATATACAGGGGGTACCGGTACAGAGTCAATGTGGAGGCTATATACAGGGGGTACTGGTACAGAGTCAATGTGGAGGCTATATACAGTGGGTACTGGTACAGAGTCAATGGGACTCCTCAGTAGCTCTCCTCAGCAGGACTCCTCAGTAGGTCTCCTCAGTAGGTCTCCTCAGCAGGACTCCTCAGTAGGTCTCCTCAGTAGGACTCCTCAGTAGGTCTCCTCAGTAGGACTCCTCAGTAGGACTCCTCAGTAGGTCTCCTCAGTAGGACTCCTCAGTAGGTCTCCTCAACAGGACTCCTCAGTAGGACTCCTCAACAGGACTCCTCAACAGGTCTCCTTAGTAGCTCTCCTCAGCAGGACTCCTCAGTAGGTCTCCTCAGTAGGTCTCCTCAGTAGGACTCCTCAACAGGACTCCTCAACAGGTCTCCTTAGTAGCTCTCCTCAGCAGGACTCCTCAGTAGGTCTCCTCAGTAGGTCTCCTCAGTAGGACTCCTCAGTAGGACTCCTCAGTAGGTCTCCTCAGTAGGACTCCTCAGTAGGACTCCTCAGCAGGACTCCTCAGTAGGTCTCCTCAGCAGGACTCCTCAGTAGGTCTCCTCAACAGGACTCCTCAACAGGACTCTTCAGTAGGACTCCTCAACAGGACTCCTCAACAGGACTCCTCTGTGTTGTCAGGCCGCTGGTCTCTCTCTATGTGACTGAGTATGATATCGGGTCCTAGCTAGCTGCTACATGTATATTAGTGTGAATAAGCTGCTCCAGCCCCGTGGGGAACAGGTTTTAAAACCGTGCTGGCATTTATCAGGACCTCTATCAGCTGCACGACACACACACACACACACACACACACACGCTCACAGCGAGAGCCCCTGGTCTGGAGAGGCGTTATCTGAAACAATCAGCCATTAGGCCTCTTTAATAAGCCCTTCATGTTGGAGACCGTTAGAGCTACACAGCCCTCATAGAGGAGGGTGTTCATCTGATGCCCAGGTCAAGTAGTGATGTTAGGGCTTCAGATCAGAGATGCTCCCCTGACCTGCCTGGGTCTGGTGCTCTCCTCCTCCCTCCTGCTCTCGTTCTCCCTCCTCTCCTCCTCTATCCCTCCTCTCCTCTCCCTCCCCATCCCCCTCTCCTCTCCTATCCTCTCCTCCACTCTTCCTCTTATCCTCTCCTCCTCTCTCTCCTCTTCTCTTCCTCTACTCCTCTACTCTTCTCCTCCTCTCCTCCTCACCTCCTCCCCTTTATCCTCCTCTCCTCTCCTCTCCTCTCTCCCTCCTCTCCTCAACTCCACTCATCTCCTCTCATCTCATCTCCTCCTCTCTCCTCCTCTCCGCTCCTCTCTCCTCCTCTCTCCTCCTCTCCTCTCGTCCTTTCCTCTTCTGATGTTCTATTTAAGCCATAGATTAACAATCAGCACACCTCTCCTGTGCTGAAGTTTCAATTCTCAATCAAAGTTTCTACAGACAGGTAGCCTATTGAATAACATAATTTTAATATGCGTAAAATGCATCGTCCAATCACAACGTCTGACACATACCTGTACATGTCTCTATTTTTAACACCCTCAAACACCAAAAACATTTATTTATAGACTCAGTCCTATTTATTTATTTAGTGCAGATTTTGGATGAATTCCCAATTCTGATCATTTGCACTATTATTGGCTCATGATCTGATTCTGATCTGATCAAAATACCAATTAGTGGCAAAAGATTAGAATGCGCTGTCTGTGTAAATGCTACCTTACTGACTTGAATTGTCTTCAAGAGGCCCCCCCAAAAACACTGAAAAAAAGGGTTTGTTTAAATTTCCTTTACCATTATTTAACTAGGCAAGTCAGTTAAAAACAAACTCTAATTTACAATAATGTCCTAGGAACAGTGCCTTGTTCAGAACGACAGATTTTTACCTTGTTAACTCGGGGATTCGATCTGGCAACCTTTCGGTGACTAGTCCAACGCTCTAACCACTAGGTTACCTGCCACCCCTACCATCAAAAGGTAGGTACCAGTCTATATATAGCACATTGTTCACAGACGCTCAAACAAAGTTTAACATTACAACACCATACAGTTTATCACATAATAAATTCTCTTTGAAACAGAAGAAGAAGAAGAACACATTGAAGGTGCCATGAAGCCAAGATAAGGAAACAGGAAATACAAAAAATACTCAGTCAGTAAATTATTTTAGACCAAAAAATATATATAAAACATTTAAATAAATAAATATAAAAAAAATACAAATAAAAAAGTAATTAACAATTAAAATGGGAATTTGTCTCATTTTGCTTTGTGTTCTTCATGCTTCTATTGAAATGGGAAAAAAAGCTCATCATTCCCTGATCGGAGACTCGGTTTATTAGCAGAAACTCCATCCCATTTGTAAATAGTCCAGCTAACTTCCTCTTTCTTCTCAGCTAGAGGAACGGCGTGAGCTACTTCCTCCCTGTTTCATTGGGTGAAATGAAAGAAAGACGGGGCGTGCTGGTGTGATTCCATCCTCAGATCAGCAGAGGAACACGTCTGCCTCCAACATGGCACCCTAATCCCTACGTAGTGCACTACTTTTGACCAGAGTCCTATGGTGTCCTATGGTTAAAAGTAGTGCACTATAAAGGGAATCGGGAGCCATTTGGGACACAGACCCCATGTAGGACTCGCATGCAGAACACCACCCAGCCCGTCAGGAAATGAAACGACTTCCTAATTAGTTTCCTAAATCTATCTTGTCATCAGCACTACTTTTGACTAATCCCATTTATTTGGGGGGGGGGGGTGGGGGGGTAATGATCACATGCACAGCGTATTTGTCGACCCCCTCCCCGCTACCACCCCAGCATCAACATTCATACACAGGCATACCCCCCCCTGCTCTCTCCCCAGCCCCCCCTCACCAACATTCGTACACAGGCATACCCCCTGCTCTCTCCCCAGCCCCCCTCTCCACTGACAATCTCTCCTCTTAAAGCAGAGTTATATTATCCCAGCCTCTAATTATCTAATTAAACAGGGAAGTCAGTAGCGTGTCCTGGCTTTGAAGTTCTGCTGACGGCCAGGGTAGGATTGAAATGGACCTGCCCTCCTCACAGTTTACACCTCAGTCCTGCTGCTATGGTGGAGCAGCCGGAGTCCGGGCTTGATCAAAAGCTGCCTACGCAGGACCGGAGGAAGGACAGGGGAGGGAGGCCAAGGGAGGTAGAGGGAGGTAGGAGGAGGCAGAGGGAGGCGTGGGGGAGAGGAGGCGGGGGGAGGCATGGGGGAGAGGAGGCGGAGGGAGGCGTGGGGGAGAGGAGGCGGGGGGTGCAGCAGGGTCCCCTACTGCTGGCCTGCTCTGATGATAAAGGTCAGCCCAAACCGTGCAGTTGGGGCCTGTGGTTTAACTTGCTTTTTGTTTTTAGGCCTCCCTCAAAGTCCAAGGTGGCCCCACTTTGGCTGTGTTCACACAGGCAGCCCAATTCTATTTTATTCACTAATTGGGCTTTTGACCAATCAGATCAGCTATGAAAAATATCTGATGTGAACATCTCTTCTATGATTGGTCAAAGCCCTGTTGAGGATTAATTTACCTGTTTTCATTCCAACGGGTCTTATTGGAATGATACCAGGGAAATCACCCCATCAACCCCTGGCCAGCTGGCTGTCCCTGTGTTGAACTGCCACTCTTCATGGGGAAGAAGATAGGAAGACAAGGTACAGTCTGCATTATCTCTTCATGGGGAAGAAGATAGGAAGACAAGGTACAGTCTGCATTATCTCTTCATGGGGACGCAGATAGGAGGACAAGGTACAGCCTGCATTATCTCTTCATGGGGGCGCAGATAGGAAGACACGGTACATCCTGCATTATCTCTTCATGGGGAAGAAGATAGGAAGACAAGGTACAGGCTGCATTATCTCTTCTTGGGGACAGCCTGCATTATCTCTTCATGGAGAAGAAGGTAGGAGGACAAGGTACAGCCTGCATTATCTCTTCATTGGGACGCAGATAGGAAGACAAGGTACAGCCTGCATTATCTCTTCATGGGGAAGAAGATAGGAAGACAAGGTACAGCCTGCATTATCTCTTCATGGGGAAGAAGATAGGAAGACAAGGTACAGGCTGCATTATCTCTTCATGGGGACGCAGATAGGAAGACAAGGTACAGCCTGCATTATCTCTTCATGGGGAAGAAGATAGGAGGACAAGGTACAGCCTGCATTATCTCTTCATGGGGAAGAAGATAGGAAGACAAGGTACAGGCTGCATTATCTCTTCATGGGGACGCAGATAGGAAGACAAGGTACAGCCTGCATTATCTCTTCATGGGGAAGAATAGAGGAAGACTTTAGGTTCAGGCTGCATTATCTTCCTGGGCCATGGTTATGCCGAGGTGGACATGAGCTCCCTGAGGTAGAAGAGCAGGGCAGGAATGTGTATGTGTTTGGGGACAGAGAAAGAGACAAGGTAAGGAAAAGTGGCCCGACTGACTAGATGTCAGTAACTTTGTGGAACAAACAAAGACCAGGGACAAGCTAGGACGACTAGGAAAGATGAAGGAACTCGTGTCAACCTGTTCAAGACTAGGAAAGATGAAGGAACTCGTGTCAGACTAGCTCCCCCATCTCCTAGATATTCAAATTAGTATACTTAATAAGCTCCAAATGAGTTCACTGGACATCCGTGTATTTGTGATCTGGCTGTGGAAGCAGTCAGAGGACTGCATTTGGAGTGGTATGTATTCTGGCCTCAGTCATTCTCTCCTCAACAGCCTCCTGTGTCCCAACAGTGGAATCATGTAGTCAAGACAAGCATGTAGGAGAGTAGAGGAGAGGAGAGCCCTCTGATTGGATGGAGAGGGCCTGAGCTCCCGGATGGGGCCTCCGCGGGGCCACTACAGGGCCGAAGGAACATGTCCCTGGCTCTCCCTGGTTCTCCCTGGACAGGCATAATGACTTTATCTGGATTTAAGCCGCGTTGCACAGCTCTCGCTCTCTCCCTCCTCTTTTTCTCTCTCTCTCTCTGTCTCTCTGTCTCTCTCTCTCTCTCTCTCTCTCTCTCCCTTCACCAGGTGATCAGAGCACGGGGACCTGGGCCCGCACCGGACTCATTCCACCTCACAATAGAGAGAAGAAGAATAGGAACCCCAACCGGTCTCCCTCTCTCTCTCTCTCTCTCTCTCTAGTCTCTCTCCTCTCACTCCCACTTGAGAGCCTCCCACCATGGCTACAGAGACATAGTAATTTGGACCTCATCATATCTGTTTCTAAACCAGCAGGCCAGAGCTCTCTGTCTCTCTGGACTCTCCTCTCCTCTCCTTCATTCAGCTGAGGACGTTTTGGACGGTATTCATCTGGGGCAGAGACACATTGACTTCTGGGAAGGCTCCACTTAAATACGTCTCACTACATTTATGAATGTATGATTATATAATGCTACTTTAGACAGGGTTTTACTTAAGGCAGGGATAATTTTGAAATGGAAATGTGCCCTAAAACCAGAGAGGCCAAAGGTGAAAGGTGAAAGGTCGGCTCATCTTGGCTCGGCCCAGGCAGCCAATCGAAAGATCCCACTCCCCCAACAAAAACAGGCAGCACAGCCCTTAACTGTCTGTGACTGAAATACTTACCAGAAAGCTAATCAAAATCAGGACATGCTCATCTATATTTCATGTTTTACTTGTTCTCCCTTCTCACTTTGCTGCCGCTGCTCTCTCTCTCTCTCTCTCTCTCTCTCTCTCTCTCCCTCTCTCTCTCTCTCTCTCTCTCTCTCTCTCTCTCTCTCTCTCTTTGTCTCTCTCTCTTTGTCTCTCTCTCTCTCTCTCTCTCTCTCTCTCTCTCTCTCTCTCTCTCTCTGATCTCAGAATACAAAGTGCTCGTACTACAGTAAAATCTCACAAAGCCAGAGTTCACTTCAATATAAGTGAAGTGGTCAAAAAACCTAACGGGAGAAACTTCCTCTTCCGCGTTTGAATTATAACGCTTTATAGAACTGTCGTGAGTTTACGTTGCCTTGGATTTCAAGTCATTTTCAATTCATGTTCAATTCATTTTCAATGCATGTTCAATTCATTTTCAATTCATTTTCAATTCATGTTCAATTCATGTTCAATTCATTTTCAATTCATTTTCAATTCATTTTCAATTCATGTTCAATTCATTTTTAATGCATGTTCAATTCATTTTCAATTCATGTTCAATTCATGTTCAATTCATTTTCAATTCATTTTCAATTCATTTTCAATTCATGTTCAATTCATTTTCAATTCATTTTCAATTCATGTTCAATTCATTTTCAATTCATTTTCAATTCATTTTCAATTCATTTTCAATTCATGTTCAATTGCAATATACAGGTCATGTCAGGTCATTGTTCTATAAAACTCATCACATTCGCAATGTTGAATAACCTTCCATTGATCCACAAACTGTCAACGCTGGTTACACGTCTGTGTATATGTATCTGTACAAAACAACTGTGAAAAAACACGTGTCAATAATCACATGACATTTTCACACTCATGTCCTCTACATGTGCATGTTCACATTTAAATGTCAACTAGCTGTCAAAAGACACAACATCTAATCCAGTTTCTTAGAATTTGCTGTGATTAACCATGATTTATTGGCAAATTCATGATTTGCTCAAATTGAGCTGTAATTTAAAAATGTAATACAAAAAGCATTACAACAATATTGTTGTTTTATATTTTGTTCAAAGTAATGGTTTGCAAAACCAAGTAGATTAATTAACACACTTTCTTTAACCTCAAAGTCAACTTCTTTTGACATCACATTGTTGTTTTAACACTGACATTGTTTAATTTACCACGTTAAACTTAACCTGAGTTAACGGATTAACACGGACATTGTTTAATTTACCACGTTAAACTTAACCTGAGTTAACGAATTAACACGGACATTGTTTAATTTACCACGTTAATCTTAACCTGAGTTAACGGATTAACACTGACATTGTTTAATTTACCACGTTAAACTTAACCTGAGTTAACACGGACATTGTTTAATTTACCACGTTAAACTTAACCTGAGTTAACGGATTAACACTGACATTGTTTAATTTACCACGTTAAACTTAACCTGAGTTAACGGATTAACACAGACATTGTTTAATTTACCACGTTAATCTTAACCTGAGTTAACGGATTAACACTGACATTGTTTAATTTTAAATCATTAAACTTAACCTGAGTTAACTGATTAACACTGACATTGTTTAATTTACCACGTTAAACTTAACCTGAGTTAACGGATTAACACTGACATTGTTTAATTTACCACGTTAAACTTAACCTGAGTTAACGGATTAACACGGACATTGTTTAATTTACCACGTTAATCTTAACCTGAGTTAACGGATTAACACTGACATTGTTTAATTTTAAATCATTAAACTTAACCTGAGTTAACTGATTAACACTGACATTGTTTAATTTACCACGTTAAACTTAACCTGAGTTAACGGATTAACACTGACATTGTTTAATTTACCACGTTAAACTTAACCTGAGTTAACGGACTAACACTGACATTGCTCATTTTAACACATTAAACAGGATCAATAAGGAGACAGAGCTAGTTTCTCTGTTCTTTCACTGGGCTTCTTCCAACGCTCACTAGCCAACATGTGAACAAGAGAGGGAAAAGGGGGATACCTAGTCAGCTGTCCAACTGAATATATTCAACTGAAATGTGTCTTCCGCATTTAACCCAACCCCTCTGAATCAGAGAGGTCAGGAGGAGCTGGCATAATCAACAGCCACGTCTTTGGCACCCGGGGAACAGTGCAGTCCTGTCTCCTTGCTCAGGAGCAGAACAACAGAACCTTGTCTGCTCGGGGATTCGATCCAGTAACCTTTCAGTAACACCGAACGCTCTAACCACCAGACTACCTGCCTTTCAGTGCTAGCCTATGGGAAATACAAATAGATAGGACCCAGATTGCAGTTCCTATGGCTTCCACTAGATGTCAACAGTCTTTAGAAAGGGTTTCCGGCTTGTTATTTGAAAAATGAGCAAGTAGTTGGAAGAACAAAAAGGTGTCTCTCAATAGAAAAGTAGCCTTGTTGGTGTGTGAATGAGGTGCGCGCTCTTCGTCATTTATCTTCCCTATTGAGCATACTATTCTCCGTCTTAAATATTATCGTATATTTAGATATTAGAGTACCTGAGGATTAATTAGAAACATTGTTTGACTTGTTTGGACAAACTTTACTGGTAACTTTTTGGATTTGTTTGTATGCGTGTTGAACGAGTGGATTACGGAGATCATTGGCGCCAACTAAACAGACTTGTTTGGATATAAAGAAGGACTTTATCGAACAAAACGACCATTCATTGTGTAGCTGAGACCCATGGGATTGCAAACAGAGGAAAATCATCAAAGGTAAGTGATTTATTTTATCGCTATTAGTGATTTTGTGACGCCTGTTCTGATTAAAAAAGTATTTTGATGTGGGGCGCTGTCCTCAGATAATTGTATGGTATGCTTTCACTGTAAAGCCTTTTTGAAATCTGACAACGCGGTTGTATTAACAAGAAGTTAAGCTTTTAAATGATGTATAAGACTTGTATCTCCATGAATGTTTAATATTACGATTTTTGTATTTTGAATTCTGCCATTTTTGCTCTGCAATTTCACCGGATGTTGTCGTAGGTGGCTCGCTAGCGGTTCATGTGCCTAAAGAGGTTTGGCTAAGTTATCTTTTTACAGAATGTCTTTACAGAATGTCCTTACAGAATGTCTTTCCAGAATGACTTTCAAAAATGTCTTTCCAGAATGACTTTCCAGAATATCTTTACAGAATGACTTTCCAGAATGTCTTTCTGGAATGACTTTCCAGAATGTCTTTACAGAATGACTTTCCAGAATGTCTTTCCAGAATGTCTTTACAGAATGACTTTCCAGAATGTCTTTCCAGAATGTCTTTACAGAATGTCTATCCAGAATGACTTTCTAGAATGTCTATAAAGAATGTCTTTCCAGAATGTCTTTCCAGAATGTCTTTACAGAATGTCTTTCCAGAATGTCTTTACAGAATGTCTTTCCAGAATGTCTTTCCAGAATGTCCTTACAGAATGTCTTTCCAGAATGTCTTTACAGAATTAACAATTTCATATGTGAAAAAATGTCTTTTGATTTTTTTACATTTTCACATGTAAATGTGAGATTTTCACGAGGGCGTTTTTTTACTTGTGAAACTGCACATTTCACATGTTTAACTGCAATTCACATGTAAGGTAAAAACATGTACATGTGACAAGGTGGTGTTAACATGTAAACTATAAACGTAATGAAAATATGGTGTCACGTGAAATTTAAGCTCAACATGTGAAAACAGCTATTTCACATTTGAAAATACGATTTTCACAAGTGAAACTGCAAATTTGACATGTTTTGTTTTTGTTTTTGTTGATGTTGTAAAGGTGAAGTCACAGGCAGCAGCCCGGAACATTCTTGATCCTCCATCCGCCATGCTACATGTCCAGAAGATCTGGAACACATCGAGCACGTTGAAAACTCTACTCAGTTATACCGTAATTCACTCTACTTGCGTTCCGTCAAGTTTAGTGAGAGGGTCCGTATGGGTTCTGTTCTCAGAGAGACGGACATGACTAAAGCAGATTCAATTTGATTGGCTGTTGCGTGAGGAACCTGAAGTGAGACGTGTTCCGTTTCAGAATACGAACTACAGGAGTTTTTCTGGTTGTGAGTGTTTTATCCTGCAGGTCATTTTTACAAGACTATGAGGGATAAACAGTAGGGTAGGGTAGTCTAGTGGTTAGCGTGTTGGGCTCGTAACTAAAAGGTTGTAAGTTCAAATCCCCGAGCTGACAAGGTACAAATCTGTCGTTCTGCCCCTGAACAAGGCAGTTAACCCACTGTTCCTAGGCCATCATTGAAAATGAGAATTTGTTCTTAACTGACTTGCCTAGTTAAATACATTTTATACAATCTAGTCTACTTTGACTAAACCTCCCCTTTTTATATTTTAATAATAATAATATATTTGTACAGTAATTCACAGATAAAGTTATAACATCAATTATATCAATACTAGTTATTCATTTAGTACACATCCCTCCTCGTATTACTGTACCATTCAGCCTGTTCATCACATCCAGTGTGTGTCTGAAACACATCCGTATAGTTTGAACACAGCTTAATACTGCCCCCCTGTGGCTTTATGGATTATTACATTAGTTTCAAGTGTTACACAGTCTATGAGGTGGGTTTATCAAACCTTATCACATGAGTCTACGAGGTGGTAACATTATAATAATCATTGACCTATGAGGTGGGTTTATAACATTATAATAATCATTGACCTATGAGGTGGGTTTATAACATTATAATAATCATTGGTCTACGAGGTGGGTTATAACATTATAATAATCATTGGTCTACGAGGTGGGTTTATAACATTATAATAATCATTGGTCTATGAGGTGGGTTTATAACATTATAATAATCATTGGTCTATGAGGTGGGTTTATAACATTATAATAATCATTGGCCTATGAGGTGGGTTTATAACATTATAATAATCATTGACCTATGAGGTGGGTTTATAACATTATAATAATCATTGGTCTACGAGGTGGGTTATAACAGTATAATAATTATTGGTCTATGAGGTGGGTTTATAACAGTATAATAATCATTGGTCTATGAGGTGGGTTTATAACATTATAATAATCATTGACCTATGAGGTGGGTTTATAACATTATAATAATCATTGACCCATGAGGTGGGTTTATAACATTATAATAATCAATGGTTTATGAGGTGGGTTTATAACATTATAATAATCATTGGTCTATGAGGTGGGTTATAACATTATAATAATCATTGACCTATGAGGTGGGGTTATAACATTATAATAATCATTGGTCTATGAGGTGGGTTTATAACATTATAATAATCATTGACCTATGAGGTGGGTTTATAACATTATAATAATCATTGGTCTATGAGGTGGGGTTATAACATTATAATAATCATTGGCCTATGAGGTGGGTTCATAACATTATATGGATTGACATGACTAAAGCAGATTCAATTTGATTGGCTGTTGCGTGCGATTTCAGGTGCGTTTGAGTTGTGTCCCGTAATCAGCAAAATAGTTTGAAACGATGTCACTTTCAACCCGTAACTGAAACTAGAATTGTGTGAACGTTGTGTTGTCTGACCTCAGCCTCGTTACACGAAGAAGAAAACTGGCAACGTAGGCAACATCTCCCCCAACGTAGTGTAGATACCAACATCTCCCCCAATGTAGTGTGGATACCAACATCTCCCCCAATGTAGTGTAGATACCAACATCTCCCCCAACGTAGTGTAGATACCAACATCTCCCCCTACGTAGTGTAGATACCAACATCTCCCCCAACGTAGTGTAGATACCAACATCTCCCCCTACGTAGTGTAGATACCAACATCTCACCCAACGTAGTGTAGATACTAACATCTCCCCCAATGTAGTGTAGATACCAACATCACCCCCAATGTAGTGTAGATACCAACATCTCCCCCTACGTATTGTAGATACCAACATCTCCCCCAACGTAGTGTAGATACCAACATCTCCCCCAACGTAGTGTAGATACCAACATCTCCCCCAACGTAGTGTAGATACCAACATCTCCCCCAATGTAGTGTAGATACCAACATCTCCCCCAATGTAGTGTAGATACCAACATCTCCCCCAATGTAGTGTAGATACTAACATCTCCCCCAACGTAGTGTAGATACCAACATCTCCCCCAACGTAGTGTAGATACCAACATCTCCCCCAATGTAGTGTAGATACCAACATCTCCCCCAATGTAGTGTAGATACCAACATCTCCCCCAATGTAGTGTAGATACCAACATCTCCCCCAACGTAGTGTAGATAAAAACATCTCCCCCAACATAGTGTAGATACATACATCTCCCCCAACGTAGTGTAGATACCAACATCTCCCCCAATGTAGTGTAGATACCAAACGTAGTGTAGATACCAACATCTCCCCCAATGTAGTGTAGATACCAACATCTCCCCCAACGTAGTGTAGAGACAAACATCTCCCCAACGTAGTGTAGATACCAACATCTCCCCCTACGTAGTGTAGATACCAACATCTCCCCCAAAGTAGTGTAGATACCAACATCTCCCCCTACGTAGTGTAGATACCAACATCTCCCTCAACGTAGTGTAGATACCAACATCTCCCCCCAACGTAGTGTAGATACCAACATCTCCCCCAACGTAGTGTAGATACCAACATCTCCCCCAACATAGTGTAGATACCCAATGTAGTGTAGATACCAACATCTCCCTCAACGTAGTGTAGATACCAACATCTCCCCCAACATGGTGTAGACACCCAAAGTAGTGTAGATACCAACATCTCCCCCAACGTAGTGTAGATACCAACATCTCCCCCAACATAGTGTAAATACCCAACGTAGTCTAGATACCAGCATCTCCCCCAACATAGTGTAGATACCAACATCTCCCCCAACGTAGTGTAGATACCAACATCTCCCCCAACATAGTGTAAATACCCAACGTAGTGTAGATACCAACATCTCCCCCAACGTAGTGTAGATACCAACATCTCCCCCAACGTAGTGTAGATACCAACATCTCCCCCAAAGTAGTGTAGATACCAACATCTCCCCCAACGTAGTGTAGATACCAACATCTCCCCCAATGTAGCGTAGATACCCAACGTAGTGTAGATACCAACATCTCCCCCAACATAGTGTAGATAGCAACATCTCCCCCCAATGTAGTGTAGATACCAACATCTCCCCCAACGTAGTGTAGATACCTACATCTCCCCCAACGTAGTGTAGACAGACACCCGACATAGTATAGATACCAACATCTCCCCCAACGTAGTGTAGATACCAACATTCCCCCAACGTAGTGTAGATACCAACATCTCCCCCCAACGTAGTGTAGATACCAACATCTCCCCCAACGTAGTGTAGATACCAACATCTCCCCCAACATAGTTTAGATACCCAAAGTAGTGTAGATGCCAACATCTCCCCCAACGTAGTGTAGATACCAACATCTCCCCCAACATAGTGTAAATACCCAACGTAGTGTAGATACCAGCATCTCCCCCAACATAGTGTAGATACCAACATCTCCCCCAACGTAGTGTAGATACCAACATCTTCCCCAACATAGTGTAAATACCCAACGTAGTGTAGATACCAACATCTCCCCCAACGTAGTGTAGATACCAACATCTCCCACAACGTAGTGTAGATACCAACATCTCCCCCAACGTAGTGTAGACACCAACATCTCCCCCAACGTAGTATAGATACCAACATCTCCCCCAAAGTAGTGTAGATACCAACATCTCCCCCAACGTAGTGTAGATACCAACATCTCCCCCAACGTAGTGTAGATAACCAACATCTCCCCTAACGTAGTGTAGATACCAACATCTCCCCCAACGTAGTGTAGATACCAACATCTCCCCCAACGTAGTGTAGATTTCCAACATAGTATAGATACCAACATCTCCCCCAACGTAGTGTAGATACCAACATCTCCCCCAACGTAGTGTAGATACCAACATCTCCCCCAACGTAGTGTATATACCAACATCTCCCCCAACGTAGTGTAGATACCAACATCTCCCCCAACGTAGTGTAGATACCAACATCTCCCCCAACGTAGTGTAGATACCAACATCTCCCCCAACGTAGTGTAGATACCAACATCTCCTCCAACGTAGTGTAGATACCAACATCTCCCCCAACGTAGTGTAGATACCAACATCTCCCCCAATGTAGTGTAGATACCCAACGTAGTGTAGATACCAACATCTCCCCCAACGTAGTGTAGATACCAACATCTCCCCCAACGTAGTGTAGATACCAACATCTCCCCCAACGTAGTGTAGATACCAACATCTCCTCCAACGTAGTGTAGATACCAACATCTCCCCCAATGTAGTGTAGATAACCAACATCTCCCCCAACGTAGTGTAGATACCAACATCTCCCCCAACGTAGTGTAGATACCAACATCTCCCCCAACGTAGTGTAGATACCAACATCTCCCCCAACGTAGTGTAGATACCAACATCTCCCCCAACATAGTGTAGATACCAACATCTCCCCCAACGTAGTTTAGATACCAACATCTCCCCCAACATAGTGTAGACACCCAAAGTAGTGTAGATACCAACATCTCCCCCAACGTAGTGTAGATACCAACATCTCCCCCAACATAGTGTAAATACCCAACGTAGATACCAGCATCTCCCCCAACATAGTGTAGATACCAACATCTCCCCCAACGTAGTGTAGATACCAACATCTCCCCCAACGTAGTGTAGATACCAACATCTCCCCCAACGTAGTGTAGATACCAACATCTCCCCCAACGTAGTGTAGATACCAACATCTCCCCCAACGTAGTGTAGATACCAACATCTCCCCCAACGTAGTGTAGATACCAACATCTCCTCCAACGTAGTGTAGATACCAACATCTCCCCCAATGTAGTGTAGATAACCAACATCTCCCCCAACGTAGTGTAGATACCAACATCTCCCCCAACGTAGTGTAGATACCAACATCTCCCCCAACATAGTGTAGATACCAACATCTCCCCCAACGTAGTGTAGATACCAACATCTCCCCCAACGTAGTGTAGATACCAACATCTCCCCCAACATAGTGAAAATACCCAACGTAGTGTAGATACCAGCATCTCCCCCAACATAGTGTAGATACCAACATCTCCCCCAACGTAGTGTAGATACCAACATCTCCCCCAACGTAGTGTAGATACCAACATCTCCCCCAACGTAGTGTAGACAGACACCCAACATAGTATAGATACCAACATCTCCCCCAACGTAGTGTAGATACCAACATCTCCCCCCAACGTAGTGTAGATACCAACATCTCCCCCAACGTAGTGTAGATACCAACATCTCCCCCAATGTAGCGTAGATACCAACATCTCCCCCAACGTAGTGTAGATACCAACATCTCCCCCCAATGTAGTGTAGATACCAACATCTCCCCCAACGTAGTGTAGATACCAACATCTCCCCCAACGTAGTGTAGACAGACACCCAACATAGTATAGATACCAACATCTCCCCCAACGTAGTGTAGATACCAACATTCCCCCAACGTAGTGTAGATACCAACATCTCCCCCCAACGTAGTGTAGATACCAACATCTCCCCCAACATAGTGTAAATACCCAACGTAGTGTAGATACCAGCATCTCCCCCAACATAGTGTAGATACCAACATCTCCCCCAACATAGTGTAGACACCCAAAGTAGTGTAGATACCAACATCTCCCCCAACGTAGTGTAGATACCAACATCTCCCCCAACATAGTGTAGATACCAACATCTCCCCCAACGTAGTGTAGATACCAACATCTCCCCCAACGTAGTGTAGATACCAACATCTCCCCCAACGTAGTGTAGACAGACACCCAACATAGTATAGATACCAACATCTCCCCCAACGTAGTGTAGATACCAACATCTCCCCCCAACGTAGTGTAGATACCAACATCTCCCCCAACGTAGTGTAGATACCAACATCTCCCCCAACGTAGTGTATATACCAACATCTCCCCCAACGTAGTGTAGATACCAACATCTCCCCCAACGTAGTGTAGATACCAACATCTCCCCCAACGTAGTGTAGATACCAACATCTCCCCCAACGTAGTGTAGATACCAACATCTCCTCCAACGTAGTGTAGATACCAACATCTCCCCCAACGTAGTGTAGATACCAACATCTCCCCCAATGTAGTGTAGATACCCAACGTAGTGTAGATACCAACATCTCCCCCAACGTAGTGTAGATACCAACATCTCCCCCAACGTAGTGTAGATACCAACATCTCCCCCAACGTAGTGTAGATACCAACATCTCCTCCAACGTAGTGTAGATACCAACATCTCCCCCAATGTAGTGTAGATAACCAACATCTCCCCCAACGTAGTGTAGATACCAACATCTCCCCCAACGTAGTGTAGATACCAACATCTCCCCCAACGTAGTGTAGATACCAACATCTCCCCCAACGTAGTGTAGATACCAACATCTCCCCCAACATAGTGTAGATACCAACATCTCCCCCAACGTAGTTTAGATACCAACATCTCCCCCAACATAGTGTAGACACCCAAAGTAGTGTAGATACCAACATCTCCCCCAACGTAGTGTAGATACCAACATCTCCCCCAACATAGTGTAAATACCCAACGTAGATACCAGCATCTCCCCCAACATAGTGTAGATACCAACATCTCCCCCAACGTAGTGTAGATACCAACATCTCCCCCAACGTAGTGTAGATACCAACATCTCCCCCAACGTAGTGTAGATACCAACATCTCCCCCAACGTAGTGTAGATACCAACATCTCCCCCAACGTAGTGTAGATACCAACATCTCCCCCAACGTAGTGTAGATACCAACATCTCCTCCAACGTAGTGTAGATACCAACATCTCCCCCAATGTAGTGTAGATAACCAACATCTCCCCCAACGTAGTGTAGATACCAACATCTCCCCCAACGTAGTGTAGATACCAACATCTCCCCCAACATAGTGTAGATACCAACATCTCCCCCAACGTAGTGTAGATACCAACATCTCCCCCAACGTAGTGTAGATACCAACATCTCCCCCAACATAGTGTAAATACCCAACGTAGTGTAGATACCAGCATCTCCCCCAACATAGTGTAGATACCAACATCTCCCCCAACGTAGTGTAGATACCAACATCTCCCCCAACGTAGTGTAGATACCAACATCTCCCCCAACGTAGTGTAGACAGACACCCAACATAGTATAGATACCAACATCTCCCCCAACGTAGTGTAGATACCAACATCTCCCCCCAACGTAGTGTAGATACCAACATCTCCCCCAACGTAGTGTAGATACCAACATCTCCCCCAATGTAGCGTAGATACCAACATCTCCCCCAACGTAGTGTAGATACCAACATCTCCCCCCAATGTAGTGTAGATACCAACATCTCCCCCAACGTAGTGTAGATACCAACATCTCCCCCAACGTAGTGTAGACAGACACCCAACATAGTATAGATACCAACATCTCCCCCAACGTAGTGTAGATACCAACATTCCCCCAACGTAGTGTAGATACCAACATCTCCCCCCAACGTAGTGTAGATACCAACATCTCCCCCAACATAGTGTAAATACCCAACGTAGTGTAGATACCAGCATCTCCCCCAACATAGTGTAGATACCAACATCTCCCCCAACATAGTGTAGACACCCAAAGTAGTGTAGATACCAACATCTCCCCCAACGTAGTGTAGATACCAACATCTCCCCCAACATAGTGTAGATACCAACATCTCCCCCAACGTAGTGTAGATACCAACATCTCCCCCAACGTAGTGTAGATACCAACATCTCCCCCAACGTAGTGTAGACAGACACCCAACATAGTATAGATACCAACATCTCCCCCAACGTAGTGTAGATACCAACATCTCCCCCCAACGTAGTGTAGATACCAACATCTCCCCCAACGTAGTGTAGATACCAACATCTCCCCCAATGTAACGTAGATACCCAACGTAGTGTAGATTCCAACATCTCCCCCAACGTAGTGTAGATACCAACATCTCCCCCCAATGTAGTGTAGATACCAACATCTCCCCCAACGTAGTGTAGATACCAACATCTCCCCCAACGTAGTGTAGACAGACACCCAACATAGTATATCAATCAATCAAATTTATTTTATATAGCCCTTCGTACATCAGCTGATATCTCAAAGTGCTGTACAGAAACCCAGCCTAAAACCCCAAACAGCAAGCAATGCAGGTGAAGAAGCACGGTGGCTAGGAAAAACTCCCTAGAAAGGCCAAAACCTAGGAAGAAACCTAGAGAGGAACCAGGCTATGTGGGGTGGCCAGTCCTCTTCTGGCTGTGCCGGGTGGAGATTATAACAAAACATGGTCAAGATGTTCAAATGTTCATAAATGACCAGCATGGTCGAATAATAATAAGGCAGAATAGTTGAAACTGGAGCAGCAGCACAGTCAGGTGGACTGGGGACAGCAAGGAGTCATCATGTCAGGTATTCCTGGGGCATGATCCTAGGGCTCAGGTCCTCCGAGAGAGAGAAAGAAAGAGAGAATTAGAGAGAGCATATGTGGGATGGCCAGTCCTCTTCTGGCTGTGCCGGGTGGAGATTATAACAGAACATGGCCAAGATGTTCAAATGTTCATAAATGATCAGCATGGTCGAATAATAATAAGGCAGAACAGTTGAAACTGGAGCAGCAGCACAGCCAGGTGGACTGGGGACAGCAAGGAGTCATCATGTCAGGTAGTCCTGGGGCATGGTCCTAGGGCTCAGGTCCTCCGAGAGAGAGAAAGAGAGAAGGAGAGAATTAGAGAACGCACACTTAGATTCACACAGGACACCGAATAGGACAGGAGAAGTACTCCAGATATAACAAACTGACCCTAGCCCCCCGACACATAAACTACTGCAGCATAAATACTGGAGGCTGAGACAGGAGGGGTCAGGAGACACTGTGGCCCACTCCGAGGACACCCCCGGACAGGGCCAAACAGGAAGGATATAACCCCACCCACTTTGCCAAAGCACAGCCCCCACACCACTAGAGGGATATCTTCAACCACCAACTTACCATCCTGAGACAAGGCTGAGTATAGCCCACAAAGACCTCCGCCACGGCACAACTTAAGGGGGGGGGGGGGCGCCAACCCAGACAGGATGACCACATCAGTGACTCAACCCACTCAGGTGACGCACCTCCTCCAGGGACGGCATGAGAGAGCCCCAGTAAAGCCAGTGACTCAGCCCCTGTAATAGGGTTAGAGGCAGAGAATCCCAGTGGAAAGAGGGGAACCGGCCAGGCAGAGACAGCAAGGGTGGTTCGTTGCTCCAGAGCCTTTCCGATACCAACATCTCCCCCAACGTAGTGTAGATACCAACATTCCCCCAACGTAGTGTAGATACCAACATCTCCCCCCAACGTAGTGTAGATACCAACATCTCCCCCAATGTAGTGTAGATACCAACATCTCCCCTGCATTGACTGAGTCTAGTGGTCCTGATCAGTTCAAGGAAGTGATGTACTGTAGTAGTTCATGGAGTGTAATAGAGTACACAAAATATTTCATTATCAGATACATTTCTGTTGTTACAGTCTCCCAGCTAGTATGCCTTATAGACTGGCGTCATATGTAGATATATCCACCCAGCACACAACTATCTTTCTGTCCAGACCCGTTCTTTCTCTGGGATTTCCTCAACACCTACACCACAAAGACAGCCAAGCCGTGTCTATGAACCTAGAGCCCCCGGGTCATGTCTTAGAGAGCTAGAAGGTTCCTCAGGTTAAAATGTTAAAATGTCTGTACATTTTACAAGAGAGAAAGGGGAAAAGGGAAGGTATAGTTTTTAATGATCACCTGCCTGTCTTTGTCAGTCCAGACCGAAAAGCCACTCTAGACGTGTCTAAATGAAGTCTGTGTCGTCCCCCCCCGTGGGGGCCCAAATCAAATAGAAACACAACATGAGTCCAAACCAGTTAAAAGACGGTCCTTTATCCACCAAAAAGCAACGGTATAGAACAACCTTCACAAAGGCCGACAAGCCCCCAGCGGCCCGACACTCAATAAGCATTTGGATACTTAAGATGGTGGAAAGCAGCAAGCCGTTTAGGACCCAGCTACAGGCCCAGCCAGCGCTGCCTGCACGCCGCTCTGGGCATCAGTCATACTGGGAGTAATTACATTTTTTCGGGGATAGTTTTTTTCTCCAATAGTGCCAGAATGAGTGGTTCTGTGATTTGCTTATAGGCTAATGCACGATGCAAATGACACAGACGGTACGACGTCTCTTCCCCACCGATCCACTCAGCTCAGCTCAGCTCTGAATGTCCCTTCTCTCCTGAGAACACTCTTATTCACTATCTAACACAATATATTCTCCTGGTGAAAGAGAGCGGTGAATTTAGGTCTGGTTCAATGTTGCAGGATTACATTAGGCTAGGTTAGGACTGGAGAGACTTTGGAGATATATTGACTTTGAAAACAGACATTCTACAGGAACATCAGCAGGGCCTCGCGTAAGTAAAACTAGAATAAAAGGTGTCTTTAATTTGAACACAGAATTTCAATACTGAGGTAGGATTGGATTTCTTTATTGTTTCGTTAGCCTCTCTCTCTCTCTCTCTCTCTCTCTCTCTCTCTCTCTCTCTCTCTCTCGCTCTCTACCTCTCTCTCTCTCTCTCTCTCTCTCTCTCTCTCTCTCTCTCTCTCTCGCTCTCTACCTCTCTTTCTCTCTCTCTCTCTCTCTCTCTCTCTCTCTCTCTCTCTGCCTGTCTCTCTGCTGTGATGTCACACTGTGATGTCACCCAGTATATATATGTGTGAAATAAACTCTCTCTCCATCTCTCACATTGCATTTTATTTGTGTTAAATACATCTCCTATATGTAGTGATCTCTCAGACACTATAGTATGGGCAGTAGTTATCTCTCAGGTACTATAGTATGGGCAGTAGTTATCTCTCAGACACTATAGTATGGGCAGTAGTTATCTCTCAGATACTATAGAATGGGCAGTAGTTATCTCTCAGATACTATAGTATGGGCAGTAGTTATCTCTCAGATACTATAGAATGGGCAGTAGTTATCTCTCAGACACTATAGTATGGGCAGTAGTTATCTCTCAGGTACTATAGTATGGGCAGTAGTTATCTCTCAGACACTATAGTATGGGCAGTACTTATCTCACAGACACTATAGTATGGGCAGTAGTTATCTCTCAGACACTATAGTATGGGCAGTAGTTATCTCTCAGACACTATAGTATGGGCAGTAGTTATCTCTCAGGTACTATAGTATGGGCAGTAGTTATCTCTTCTCAGACACTAGCATGGGCAGTAGTTATCTCTCAGACACTATAGTATGGGCAGTAGTTATCTCTCAGGTACTATAGTATGGGCAGTAGTTATCTCTCAGACACTATAGTATGGGCAGTAGTTATCTCTCAGGTACTATAGTATGGGCAGTAGTTATCTCACAGACACTATAGTATGGGCAGTAGTTATCTCTCAGACACTATAGTATGGGCAGTAGTTATCTCTCAGACACTATAGTATGGGCAGTAGTTATCTCTCAGGTACTATAGTATGGGCAGTAGTTATCTCTTCTCAGACACTAGCATGGGCAGTAGTTATCTCACAGACACTATAGTATGGGCAGTAGTTATCTCTTCTCAGACACTATAGTATGGGCAGTAGTTATCTCTCAGACACTATAGTATGGGCAGTAGTTATCTCTTCTCAGACACTATAGTATGGGCAGTAGTTATCTCTTCTCAGACACTATAGTATGGGCAGTAGTTATCTCTCAGACACTATAGTATGGGCAGTAGTTATCTCTCAGACACTATAGTATGGGCAGTAGTTATCTCTCAGACACTATAGTATGGGCAGTAGTTATCTCTTAGACACTATAGTATGGGCAGTAGTTATCTCTCAGACACTATAGTATGGGCAGTAATTATCTCTCAGACACTATAGTATGGGCAGTAGTTATCTCTCAGATACTATAGTATGGACAGTAGTTATCTCTCAGACACTATAGTATGGGCAGTAGTTATCTCTTCTCAGACACTAGTATGGGCAGTAGTTATCTCTCATATACACTATAGAATGGGCAGTAGTGATCTCTCAGACACTATAGTATGGGCAGTAGTTATCTTTCAGACACTATAGTATGGGCAGTAGTTATCTCTCAGACACTATAGTATGGGCAGTAGTTATCTCTTCTCAGACACTAGTATGGGCAGTAGTTATCTCTCATATACACTATAGAATGGGCAGTAGTTATCTCTCAGACACTATAGTATGGACAGTAGTTATCTCTCAGACACTATAGTATGGGCAGTAGTTATCTCTCATATACACTATAGAATGGGCAGTAGTTATCTCTCAGACACTATAGTATGGGCAGTAGTTATCTCTCAGACACTATAGTATGGGCAGTAGTTATCTCTCAGGTACTATAGTATGGGCAGTAGTTATCTCTCAGATACGATGGTATGGGCAGTAGTTATCTCTCAGACACTATAGTATAGGCAGTAGTTATCTCTCAGATACTATGTTTTGGGCAGTAGTTATCTCTCAGGTACTATAGTATGGGCAGTAGTTATCTCTCAGACACTATAGTATGGGCAGTAGTTATCTCTCAGGTACTATAGTATGGGCAGTAGTTATCTCTCAGACACTATAGTATGGGCAGTAGTTATCTCTCAGGTACTATAGTATGGGCAGTAGTTATCTCACAGACACTATAGTATGGGCAGTAGTTATCTCTCAGACACTATAGTATGGGCAGTAGTTATCTCTCAGACACTATAGTATGGGCAGTAGTTATCTCTCAGGTACTATAGTATGGGCAGTAGTTATCTCTTCTCAGACACTAGCATGGGCAGTAGTTATCTCACAGACACTATAGTATGGGCAGTAGTTATCTCTTCTCAGACACTATAGTATGGGCAGTAGTTATCTCTCAGACACTATAGTATGGGCAGTAGTTATCTCTTCTCAGACACTATAGTATGGGCAGTAGTTATCTCTTCTCAGACACTATAGTATGGGCAGTAGTTATCTCTCAGACACTATAGTATGGGCAGTAGTTATCTCTCAGACACTATAGTATGGGCAGTAGTTATCTCTCAGACACTATAGTATGGGCAGTAGTTATCTCTTAGACACTATAGTATGGGCAGTAGTTATCTCTCAGACACTATAGTATGGGCAGTAATTATCTCTCAGACACTATAGTATGGGCAGTAGTTATCTCTCAGATACTATAGTATGGACAGTAGTTATCTCTCAGACACTATAGTATGGGCAGTAGTTATCTCTTCTCAGACACTAGTATGGGCAGTAGTTATCTCTCATATACACTATAGAATGGGCAGTAGTGATCTCTCAGACACTATAGTATGGGCAGTAGTTATCTTTCAGACACTATAGTATGGGCAGTAGTTATCTCTCAGACACTATAGTATGGGCAGTAGTTATCTCTTCTCAGACACTAGTATGGGCAGTAGTTATCTCTCATATACACTATAGAATGGGCAGTAGTTATCTCTCAGACACTATAGTATGGACAGTAGTTATCTCTCAGACACTATAGTATGGGCAGTAGTTATCTCTCATATACACTATAGAATGGGCAGTAGTTATCTCTCAGACACTATAGTATGGGCAGTAGTTATCTCTCAGACACTATAGTATGGGCAGTAGTTATCTCTCAGGTACTATAGTATGGGCAGTAGTTATCTCTCAGATACGATGGTATGGGCAGTAGTTATCTCTCAGACACTATAGTATAGGCAGTAGTTATCTCTCAGATACTATGTTTTGGGCAGTAGTTATCTCTCAGGTACTATAGTATGGGCAGTAGTTATCTCTCAGACACTATAGTATGGGCAGTAGTTATCTCTCAGGTACTATAGTATGGGCAGTAGTTATCTCTCAGACACTATAGTATGGGCAGTAGGTATCTCTCAGATACTATGGTTTGGGCAGTAGTTATCTCTCAGGTACTATAGTATGGGCAGTAGTTATCTCTCAGACACTATAGTATGGGCAGTAGTTATCTCTCAGGTACTATAGTATGGGCAGTAGTTATCTCTCAGACACTATAGTATGGGCAGTGGTTATCTCTCAGATACTATGGTATGGGCAGTAGTTATCTCTCAGACACTATAGTATGGGCAGTAGTTATCTCTTCTCAGACATTAGTATGGGCAGTAGTTATCTCTCAGATACTATGGTATGGGCAGTAGTTATCGCTCAGATAATATAGTATGGGCAGTAGTTATCTCTCAGACACTATAGAATGGGCAGTAGTTATCTCTCAGACACTATAGTATGGGCAGTAGTTATCTCTCAGACACTATAGTATGGGCAGTAGTTTCCTTTCAGATGCTATAGTATGGGCAGTAGTTATCTCTCAGACACTATAGTATGGGCAGTAGTTATCTCTCAGATACTATAGTTTCGGCAGTAGTTATCTCTCATATACACTATAGAATGGGCAGTAGTTATCTCTCATATACTGTGGTATGGGCAGTAGTTATCTCTCAGATACTATAGTATGGACAGTAGTTATCTCTCAGATACTATAGTATGGGCAGTAGTTATCTCTCAGATACTATGGTATGGGCAGTAGTTATCTCTCAGATACTATACTGTGGGCAGTAGTTATCTCTCATATACACTATAGAATGGGCAGTAGTTATCTCTCATATACTATGGTATGGGCAGTAGTTATCTCTCAGATACTATAGTATGGGCAGTAGTTATCTCTCAGATACTATAGTATGGGCAGTAGTTATCTCTCAGATACTATAGTATGGGCAGTAGTTATCTCTTCTCAGACACTAGAATGGGCAGTAGTTATCTCTCAGATACTATAGTATGGGCAGTAGTTATCGCTCAGATACTATAGTATGGGCAGTATTTATCTCTCAGATACTATAGTATGGGCAGTAGTTATCTCTCAGACACTATAGTATGGCCAGTAGTTCAAATGATGAATACGTTACATGAACCTCTCTGAATCTAGGTTGGCTTTGATAAAAAATCCTTTCTGATTTAAGTGTTGCTCCATCTAGTGAAATCGCATCATATTCAACACGTCAATCAATAACAACAGACATTTCTTCCCTCCCAAATTAGTGAACCGTTTGGTAATTAAAAGTTATTTTAATGCCAATAATGAGTCATTCATTTTCATAATACATATTTAATTCAGTGAGCACTGGGGGTCCTGCAGCCTTGCCTGTTAACTGTCAGCTTTGAAAATAATCAAAAATCTGTCAAAGTTTGGAGTGACTGACTGCCTGGCTTCAAACATGGCCCCTAATTAAAGATGAAAGCAATGTGCTAGCTGCTGAGGTTTTTTTTCCCTGACTGACTGATGGAGAGATGGAGAGAGTCTCCCTTTCCTTCTCTTCTCTTCTCAATCAATGTTCCTGCCGATGCTGCCGGTGGTGCAGAGGAGGAGGAGGAGGCACGATGAGGCACGTTTCAAATGGAATCACTTTCGCCAGTTCAGTTCATTTCTAAATCATCTTTCCTCTCTCTCGTTACGACAGTTTGAAATGGTGACGATTTGAACACAGCAGTAGCCAAGTTCGAGGTGTTGATGCTGAGTGATATTTCCTTCTGTTCGTTGATCGTGCGGATGAATAGTCCTCACACTGCAGCAGTAGTTCCTACCGTACATCCACACTACTCTTGGTTAGGTCTGTCTTTTCTCAACCACATTTTCTCAGAGACATGTCGCACATTTTTTTTTTATGTGAACAAAGAGACAATTACTGTCTTTTTTTTTCTAGAACCAGCTTTAACTTTCTGCAGTATTCCTTTTGAAGGCACACCATTCACTGGCACATAACTAAGGCATTTTTATTGTGTTTGTTTATCACACTTTTGACTGACAAGCTTTGTTCGGTGTTTGTCGACTAAGCAATTGAGCCCGTAGCGCCATGATTACAAGCTTACATCAAAGTTTCTTTCCCAGACTGCATCCAGTGGCCTGGGAGGTCCCTAAAGCCCTGTCTTCTCTGACAGCCCTCTGCTCTGCTCTGTTCCTTACCCCTTGTATGTGACAGGGTGTGAGCGCCGGGAAGAGAGAATAGAAGAGAGAGCAGCCAGCAGGGAGGGAGAGAGAGAGAGAGAGAGAGAGAGAGAGAGAGAGAGAGAGAGAGAGAGAGAGGCAGAGCAGAGAGAGGCAGAGCAGAGAGAGGCAGAGCAGAGAGAGAGGCAGAGCAGAGAGATTAACAGAGCAGAGAGAGTAACAGAGCAGAGAGAGAGGCAGAACAGAGAGAGAGGCAGAGAGAGGGAGAGACAGAGCAGAGAGAGAGGCAGAACAGAGAGAGAGGCAGAGAGAGGGAGACAGAGCAGAGAGAGAGGCAGAGCAGAGAGAGAGACAGAACAGAGAGAGAGACAGAGCAGAGCAGAGAGAGAGGCAGAGCAGAGAGAGAGGCAGAGCAGAGAGAGAGGCAGAGCAGAGAGAGAGACAGAGCAGAGAGAGACAGCTCTACAGGTGCTACATCATGGGCCGGAGCATTAATGTTGAAGTCTTTGTTGCAGGCTGCCATGTACAGGGAGATTAACTAGATGAGGGCTTCTGCCAGCCTTCATTCCAGAGAATTCGTTCCAGGGCCTTCCTCCCAGACTCTTCCTTCCAGTGCCTTCCTCCCAGAGCCTTCCTACCAGAGCCTTCCTCCCAGAGTCTTCCTCCCAGAGCCTTCCTCCAAGAGCCTTCCTCCCAGAGTCTTCCTCCCAGAGCCTTCCTCCCAGAGCCTTCCTCCCAGAGACTTCCTTCCAGAGTCTTCGTCCCAGAGCCTTCCTCCCAGAGCCTTCCTGTGGGGAGAACAAGTATTTGATACACTGCCGATTTTGCAGGTTTTCCTACTTACAAAGCATGTAGAGGCCTGTAATTGTTTTCATAGGTACACTTCAACTGTTAGAGACGGAATCTAAAACAAAAATCCAGAAAATCACATTGTATGATTTTTAAGTAATTCATTTGTATTTTATTTCATGACATAAGTATTTGATACATCAGAAAAGCAGAACTTAGTATTTGGTACAGAAACCTTTGTTTGCAATTACAGAGATCATACGTTTCCTGTAGTTCTTGTCCAGGTTTGCACACACTGCAACAGGGATTTTGGCCCACTCCTCCATACAGACCTTCTCCAGATCCTTCAGGTTTCGGGGCTGTCGCTGGGCAATACGGACTTTCAGCTCCCTCCAAAGATTTTCTATTGGGTTCAGGTCTGTCTGTCTGTCTGTCTGTCTGTCTGTCTGTCTGTCTGTCTGTCTGCCTGCCTGCCTGCCTGCCTGCCTGCCTGCCTGCCTGCCTGCCTGCCTGCCTGCCTGCCTGCCTGTCTGTCTGTCTGTCTGTCTGCCTGCCTGCCTGCCTGCCTGCCTGCCTGTCTGTCTGTCTGTCTGTCCTTCTGTCCGTCCGTCCTGCCTGACTGCCTGTGATTTCCTGATAGGAAGTGAAAAGCAGGAAAACGAAGAAGAGGGAGTGGAAATCTGTCCCTGAGAAAGAGAACAATCACATGTAACAGAACGTTACAACCTGCCACTATCCCGTCAGTAAAACACCACGTCCAATGGAATGTACGTCTTTAAACACCTTTTAATGTTCTCAGCAAACCACACGTTGACCTTTATTACTTTTTATTTAGCATTAAAATAGAAACGAGAAGACCAAGAGACTGGTCACTGTGTTCCTGCTATAGACAGAGACTGGTCACTCTGTTCCAGCCATAGACAGAGACTGGTCACTCTGTTCCTGCTATAGACAGAGACTGGTCACTCTGTTCCTGCCATAGACAGAGACTGGTCACTGTGTTCCTGCCATAGACAGAGACTGGTCACTGTGTTCCTGCCATAGACAGAGACTGGTCACTCTGTTCCTGCTATAGACAGAGACTGGTCACTCTGTTCCTGCCATAGACAGAGACTGGTCACTGTGTTCCTGCCATAGACAGAGACTGGTCACTGTGTTCCTGCCATAGACAGAGACTGGTCACTGTGTTCCTGCCAGACAGAGACTGGTCACTCTGTTCCTAACATAGACAGAGACTGGTCACTGTGTTCCTGCCAGACAGAGACTGGTCACTCTGTTCCTAACATAGACAGAGACTGGTCACTGTGTTCCTGCCAGACAGAGACTGGTCACTCTATTCCTGCCAGACAGAGACTGGTCACTCTGTTCCTGCCATAGACAGAGACTGGTCACTCTGTTCCTGTCATAGACAGAGACTGGTCACTCTGTTCCAGCCAGACAGAGACTGGTCACTCTGTTCCAGCCATAGACAGAGACTGGTCACTCTTTTCCTGCTATAGACAGAGACTGGTCACTCTGTCCCTGCTATAGACAGAGACTGGTCACTCAGTTCCTGCCAGACAGAGACTGGTCACTCTGTTCCTGCCAGACAGAGACTGGTCACTCTTTTCCTGCTATAGACAGAGACTGGTCACTCTGTTCCTGCCAGACAGAGACTGGTCACTCTTTTCCTGCTATAGACAGAGACTGGTCACTCTGTTCCTGCCATAGACAGAGACTGGTCACTCTGTTCCTGCTATAGACAGAGACTGGTCACTCTGTTCCTGCCAGACAGAGACTGGTCACTCTTTTCCTGCTATAGACAGAGACTGGTCACTCTGTTCCTGCCATAGACAGAGACTGGTCACTCTGTTCCTGCCATAGACAGAGACTGGTCACTCTATTCCTGCCATAGATAGAGACTGGTCACTCTGTTCCAGGAAGACAGAGACTGGTCACTCTGTTCCTGCCAGACAGAGACTGGTCACTCTGTTCCTGCCAGACAGAGACTGGTCACTCTGTTCCTGCCAGACAGAGACTGGTCACTGTGTTCCTGCCATAGACAGAGACTGGTCACTCTGTTCCTGCTATAGACAGAGACTGGTCACTCTGTTCCTGCCATAGACAGAGACTGGTCACTCTGTTCCTGACATAGATAGAGACTGGTCACTCTGTTTCTGCCATAGACAGAGACTGGTCACTCTGTTCCTGCCAGACAGAGACTGGTCACTGTGTTCCTGCTATAGCCAGAGACTGGTCACTCTGTTCCTGCCAGACAGAAACTGGTCACTCTGTTCCTGCCAGACAGAGACTGGTCACTGTGTTCCAGCCATAGACAGAGACTGGTCACTCTTTTCCTGCTATAGACAGAGACTGGTCACTCTGTCCCTGCTATAGACAGAGACTGGTCACTCAGTTCCTGCCAGACAGAGACTGGTCACTCTGTTCCTGCCAGACAGAGACTGGTCACTCTTTTCCTGCTATAGACAGAGACTGGTCACTCTGTTCCTGCCAGACAGAGACTGGTCACTCTTTTCCTGCTATAGACAGAGACTGGTCACTCTGTTCCTGCCATAGACAGAGACTGGTCACTCTGTTCCTGCTATAGACAGAGACTGGTCACTCTGTTCCTGCCAGACAGAGACAGGTCACTCTGTTCCTGCTATAGACAGAGACTGGTCACTCTGTTCCTGCCATAGACAGAGACTGATCACTCTGTTCCTGCCATAGATAGAGACTGGTCACTCTGTTCCTGCTATAGACAGAGACTGATCACTCTGTTCCTGCCATAGATAGAGACTGGTCACTCTGTTCCTGCCATAGACAGAGACAGGTCACTCTGTTCCTGCTATAGCCAGAGACTGGTCACTCTGTTCCTGCTATAGATAGAGACTGATCACTCTGTTCCTGCTATAGACAGAGACAGGTCACTCTGTTCCTGCTATAGCCAGAGACTGGTCACTCTGTTCCTGCTATAGATAGAGACTGATCACTCTGTTCCTGCCATAGACAGAGACTGGTCACTCTGTTCCTGCTATAGATAGAGACTGATACAGGGGAATAGGACTCCCTCTAAAGTCTAACTGACTGCTCTCTCTCTCTCTCTCTCTCTCTCTCTCTCTCTCTCTCTTTCTCTCTCTCTCGCTCTCTCTCTCTCTCTCTCTCTCTCTCTCTCTCTCTCTCTCTCTCTCTCTCTCTCTCTCTCTCTCTGTCAAGTCCAGTATTCATATCTAATTTGAATGCTAATTAAGTTGGTCAGTTCATAAACTATAGATCAACCTCACGTCACATTGTTTCACCTCAGGAAGTAGAGTCCTGTGACGGTTTGAATCGCCTTCGAACTGGCCATCTATCTCTGCTTCTTTCATTACAGACCAGATGACCTCTCTGATAGTCCCTTCTTTCATTACAGACCATATGACCTCTCTGATAGTCCCCTCTTTCATTACAGACCAGATGACCTCTCTGATAGTCCTCTCTTTCATTACAGACCAGATGACCTCTCTGATAGTCCTCTCTTTCATTACAGACCAGATGACCTCTCTGATAGTCCCCTCTTTCATTACAGACCAGATGACCTCTCTGATAGTCCTCTCTTTCACTACAGACCAGATGACCTCTCTGATAGTCCCCTCTTTCATTACAGACCAGATGACCTCTCTGATAGTCCCTTCTTTCATTACAGACCAGATGACCTCTCTGATAGTCCCCTCTTTCATTACAGACCAGATGACCTCTCTGATAGTCCCTTCTTTCATTACAGGCCAGATGACCTCTCTGATAGTCCTCTCTTTCATTACAGACCAGATGCCCTCTCTGATAGTCCTCTCTTTCATTACAGACCAGATGCCCTCTCTGATAGTCCTCTCTTTCATTACAGCCCAGATGACCTCTCTGATAGTCCTCTCTTTCGTTACAGACCAGATGACCTCTCTGATAGTCCTCTTTCATTACAGACCAGATGACCTCTCTGATAGTCCTCTTTCATTACAGACCAGATGACCTCTCTGATAGTCCTCTATTTCATTACAGACCAGATGACCACTCTGATAGTCCTCTTTCACTACAGACCAGATGACCTCTCTGATAGTCCTCTCTTTCATTACAGACCAGATGACCTCTCTGATAGTCCTCTCTTTCATTACAGACCAGATGACCTCTCTGATAGTCCTCTTTCATTACAGACCAGATGACCTCTCTGATAGTCCTCTTTCACTACAGACCAGATGACCTCTCTGATAGTCCCCTCTTTCATTACAGACCAGATGACCTCTCTGATAGTCCCTTCTTTCATTACAGACCAGATGACCTCTCTGATAGTCCCATCTTTCATTACAGACCAGATGACCTCTCTGATAGTCCTCTCTTTCATTACAGGCCAGATGACCTCTCTGATAGTCCTCTCTTTCATTACAGACCAGATGCCCTCTCTGATAGTCCTCTCTTTCATTACAGCCCAGATGACCTCTCTGATAGTCCTCTCTTTCGTTACAGACCAGATGACCTCTCTGATAGTCCTCTTTCATTACAGACCAGATGACCTCTCTGATAGTCCTCTTTCATTACAGACCAGATGACCTCTCTGATAGTCCTCTATTTCATTACAGACCAGATGACCACTCTGATAGTCCTCTTTCACTACAGACCAGATGACCTCTCTGATAGTCCTCTCTTTCATTACAGACCAGATGACCTCTCTGATAGTCCTCTCTTTCGTTACAGACCAGATGACCTCTCTGATAGTCCTCTTTCATTACAGACCAGATGACCTCTCTGATAGTCCTCTTTCATTACAGACCAGATGACCTCTCTGATAGTCCTCTTTCATTACAGACCAGATGACCTCTCTGATAGTCCTCTTTCGTTACAGACCAGATGACCTCTCTGATAGTCCTCTTTCATTACAGACCAGATGACCTCTCTGATAGTCCTCTTTCACTACAGACCAGATGACCTCTCTGATAGTCCTCTTTCATTACAGGCCAGATGACAAATCTAATAGTCCTCTCTTTCAATACAGACCAGATGACCTCTCTGATAGTCCTCTATTTCATTACAGACCAGATGACCTCTCTGATAATCTTTCAATACAGACCAGATGACCTCTCTGATAGTCCCCTCTTTCATTACAGACCAGATGACCTCTCTGATAGTCCTCTTTCATTGCAGACCAGATGACCTCTCTGATAGTCCTCTTTCATTACAGACCAGATGACCTCTCTGATAGTCCTCTCTTTCACTACAGACCAGATGACCTCTCTGATAGTCCTCTCTTTCATTACAGACCAGATGACCTCTCTGATAGTCCTCTTTCGTTACAGACCAGATGACCTATAGTCCTCTCTTTCATGACAGACCAGAAGACCTCTCTGAAAGTCCTCTCTTTCATTACAGACCAGATGACCTATAGTCCTCTCTTTCATTACAGACCAGATGACCTCTCTGATAGTCCTCTCTTTCACCATCTCATTACTTGTTGCCATCAGGAGGTTTTTATCTTCCTTCATGCTTTTCTATCTTTCTTGTTTTCTTTCTTGTGATGGCTTGGCTTTCTCTGGTGTGCCCCAGAGGAGCGTCTTCAGAACTGACAACTCTCACTTCTTTCATTGTGTTCTTTATCTTTTTTTTTCATTGTTCTAAAAAGAAAACGTTGCATTAAGTCATTGTGTAGTATGTATTGCCTTTACACAGACAGACAGACAGACAGACAGACAGACAGACAGACAGACAGACAGACAGACAGGCAGACAGGCAGACAGGCAGACAGACAGACAGACAGACAGACAGACAGACAGACAGACAGACAGACAGACAGACATTGGTAGAATGTAGTATCTTTACACAGACCTTCACAGAGACAGACGGACAGAGGAGATTAAATCACTTAAATAAAATATATGAATATATAAATTCTTTACAAAACGAAACAAGTGTTTGAGTTGTTTCCCATAACATAGCATCCAACATGAATGAAGACGGATTCAAATTAAGGTATAATATAAGCAGCTTTTCAAGATGTTAAAGGCTGTTGTAGCAGACGGCAGGGAGTGGTGAGGGGAGTGGTTATAGAGGGGAGATATCTGGCAGCCCGCTGGCTCCACCTCCGAGCCTTATATGGACTTCCTTCCCCAACGAGGCAAGCCTCTGGTTCGTTAAGCCAGGGAGTGCTTGGGGATAAAAGAGGAAATAGCCTGCACAAAGGGGCGGAGTAAGAGGGGACCAAGAGCGTTATGAAGAGTGGGAGAGGCGAGAACAACAGCGGTGTGATTACCAATTGTGACCTGGACTGATGGACTAACCCCCTTGTGTACCAGACCGGATTGGCTGAGGACCCAAGTGTGAGGATTACCCCTGGAGAACAGAACGGACAACGAGAACGGCTTGTGGACTGTGAAGTAATTAGTGTATTCCCCCTTCTTCCCCAGTGTACCAAAATCCCTATTAAACTCCCCATTTGCATTCTATTTGTGCTACTGGTGCAGTGTTTTGGCATTGAACTAGGTGATGTGGAAACCCCAGACCCTTGAGCCTGCTACACTATATTCTGTTATTTGTCTATTTTCAACAAGCTTTTGTTCCTAATACAAAAACAGAATAAAAAATCTGTCTATTTACTGCTATTTTTTTTTCCCCTGACAAAGGGACTTTTATATTTTCAAAGGATAAAGAGTCAATATCCTTTTCATACTACATAATAAGAGTTCAACCTTTCTCCCCTGCTCATTGGTCACTCCAGAACAACACCGCCACAGAGAGCATCATCTTCAGAGACCTCAACCTTTCTCCTAATACCATTATCTCTGCCTCCCTGTGTCCAGGGACGTAAAACACGACAAAAACAAGTCATTTGGTGTCCTTTGTTCTCAATAATTGTGGGAGGACTTCAGGGTAAGTATTGGCCTACCACGTGATGCAGAGTTATATAGTCGGGAGTCACGTCACTCCTCACATAACACCAATCAAACGGAGGTATTTCCTGACACCATGTGGGCCTCTAACAATACTAGCAGCTTATTGTGTTGGTTTTGTTTTTTGATGGACAGAGACTGGGGTTCTTTTGTCTCTGCGTACTTACAGATGACACTCACGGCCTGCTAGCTGCTCTGGCAGCCTCTCTCTCTGTTTCGTCCTGAACCGTGGTAATTCAGCTGCTCTGACAGCCTCTCTCTCTGTTTTGTCCTGACCGTGGTAATTCAGCTGCATTGTTTCTCTGCCTCATTGAAGCAGTTTGTAAAGAAAATAGTATTTATTCAAATTGCATGCAAGTCACTGCACTTCTACCATCAGAAACAAATGAACGAGCTGATTAATCAACAGTTAATTGTATACCGTAATTCTCATGCAGATGAGGCCTCAAGTACAGGAGTCCCTGATCTTCAATGATTAAAATACATAAATGAACACTATATAAAAACAGCGTGGGACTCCGTGGATAGTTAACAATTAGGCAACGTTTAATTTGTGACAAACAAAGTAAAGATACACAAGGTGTCTCCAAGGAAACAATAAGGTTGAATTAAACTGGGAAACGTATACAGATTTAACTGCAGAAGACACATTTTGTGCTTAAAGCCATGCAATTAAATCAAAACCATTATGAGGAAAGATCTGGTTGCATGGGAACAATTGGATATAACGTTACTGAATATATACTCTGCATTACTGTACGTAGGAAAAACAGTTAATAGATATTGGCTTTCATTCCTGGAGAGAAACAAAAACAAATCTAACTGTGAATTGAACTTGAGTACTGCAAGCTTCACAAAATGAACTAAATTATGCTGTTTTACAAAAATGAAAGTTTCGGCTCAAGTGAAATCCTGTAATGATATATCCCATGCTGTGCTAGTGGTGCCTTCCCAGTGCTTTTGGAACAGTTCTGCCAAGTCTTCCCCTGTGGGAATACTGAGCATGACTCGTCCACTTCCCCCCCAATGCACAATTCTGTTACTTTAACCGTTATCTACAGGGCTTTAGCAACAAACAAAAAAAGGTTTCGGTCTTGAACAAAATACAATGCTTTTTTGTTTTAGATGTATTTAAGACCAATTTATTGTTAATCAACAATTCTGATACTGACTATAACTCCTTAGGAACTTTGGGTGCTGACATCAGCATACATAGTCATTGTAGTTTTGTGTAAGACCAATGGCAAATCATTTGTAAAAAAAATAAATAAAAAAAATCTAAAAGTAATGGTCCAAGGCAACTGCCCTGAGGGACACCGTACTGTACACATCTGACACATTCCTCTGTATACTGTATGTAACAGTCCCCTGTATACTGTATGTAACAGTCCCCTGTATACTGTATGTAACAGTCCCCTGTATACTGTATGTAACAGTCCCCTGTATACTGTATGTAACAGTCCCCTGTATACTGTATGCAACAGTCCCCTGTATACTGTATGTAACAGTCCCCTGTATACTGTATGTAACAGTCCCCTGTATACTGTATGTAACAGTCCCCTGTATACTGTATGTAACAGTCCCCTGTATACTGTATGTAACAGTCCCCTGTATACTGTATGTAACAGTCCCCTCTCCAACCTGTATACTGTATGTAACAGTCCCCTCTCCAACCTGTATACTGTATGTAACAGTTCCCTGTATACTGTATGTAACAGTCCCCTGTATACTGTATGTAACAGTCCCCTCTCCAACCTGTATACTGTATGTAACAGTCCCCTGTATACTGTATGTAACAGTCCCCTGTATACTGTATGCAACAGTCCCCTGTATACTGTATGTAACAGTCCCCTGTATACTGTATGTAACAGTCCCCTGTATACTGTATGTAACAGTCCCCTGTATACTGTATGTAACAGTCCCCTGTATACTGTATGTAACAGTCCCCTGTATACTGTATGTAACAGTCCCCTCTCCAACCTGTATACTGTATGTAACAGTCCCCTCTCCAACCTGTATACTGTATGTAACAGTCCCCTGTATACTGTATGTAACAGTCCCCTGTATACTGTATGTAACAGTTCCCTGTATACTGTATGTAACAGTCCCCTGTATACTGTATGTAACAGTCCCCTGTATACTGTATGTAACAGTCCCCTGTATACTGTATGTAACAGTCCCCTGTATACTGTATGTAACAGTCCCCTGTATACTGTATGTAACAGTCCCCTGTATACTGTATGTAACAGTCCCCTGTATACTGTATGTAACAGTCCTCTGTATACTGTATGTAACAGTCCCCTGTATACTGTATGTAACAGTCCCCTCTCCAACCTGTATACTGTATGTAACAGTCCCCTCTCCAACCTGTATACTGTATGTAACAGTCCCCTGTATACTGTATGTAACAGTCCCCTGTATACTGTATGTAACAGTCCCCTGTATACTGTATGTAACAGTCCCCTCTCCAACCTGTATACTGTATGTAACAGTCCCCTGTATACTGTATGTAACAGTCCCCTGTATACTGTATGTAACAGTCCCCTCTCCAACCTGTATACTGTATGTAACAGTCCCCTCTCCAACCTGTATACTGTATGTAACAGTTCCCTGTATACTGTATGTAACAGTCCCCTGTATACTGTATGTAACAGTCCCCTGTATACTGTATGTAACAGTCCCCTGTATACTGTATGTAACAGTCCCCTGTATACTGTATGTAACAGTCCCCTCTCCAACCTGTATACTGTATGTAACAGTCCCCTGTATACTGTATGTAACAGTCCCCTCTCCAACCTGTATACTGTATGTAACAGTCCCCTTAACAACCTGTATACTGTATGTAACAGTCCCCTGTATACTGTATGTAACAGTCCCCTCTCCAACCTTTATACTGTATGTAACAGTCCCCTGTATACTGTATGTAACAGTCCCCTGTATACTGTATGTAACAGTCCCCTGTATACTGTATGTAACAGTCCCCTGTATACTGTATGTAACAGTCCTCTGTATACTGTATGTAACAGTCCCCTGTATACTGTATGTAACAGTCTCCTGTATACTGTATGTAACAGTCCTCTGTATACTGTATGTAACAGTCCCCTGTATACTGTATGTAACAGTCCTCTGTATACTGTATGTAACAGTCCCCTGTATACTGTATGTAACAGTCCCCTCTCCAACCTGTATACTGTATGTAACAGCCCCCTGTATACTGTATGTAACAGTCCCCTGTATACTGTATGTAACAGTCCCCTGTATACTGTATGTAACAGTCCTCTGTATACTGTATGTAACAGTCCCCTGTATACTGTATGTAACAGTCCCCTCTCCAACCTGTATACTGTATGTAACAGTCCCCTGTATACTGTATGTAACAGTCCCCTGTATACTGTATGTAACAGTCCCTTGCTCCAACATTTTTATTTTATTTTTACATTACTTAACTGGGCAAGTAAGTTAACAAACAAATTCTTACTTACAACCCCGGACGATACTGGGCCAATTGTGCGCCGCCCTATGGGACTCCCAACTACGCCCGGATGTGATGCAGCCTGGATTCGAACCAGGGACTGTAGTGACACCTCTTGCACTGAGATACAGTGCCTTAGACCACTTTGCCCCTCGGGAGCAGAATAGGATATTTCAACTTAACAGTGACATCTACTGGTTCTCATAAATCATAATATACATGAATCATGTATACCCCTTCTTCACCACTAGATGGCAGTGTTGAATCACGTGTAAGTGAATTGACAGAGCAAAAAGCAGGTTTTTCAATGAATTTAATGTTGCAACCTGGCATTTAAAATACATTGAGAATCCAAGAGAGGGCGACAATGAAAAGCAGAAAACTGAAGATGAAGAGGTGTGACCTGAAAACACCCTCTTTCACCTTCATCAAAGAACAGATCAAAAATAGGCTAGAGAGAGAGAGAGGCCGAGAGAGAGGCCGAGAGAGATAGTAAAGGGAGAGAGAGAGTGAGTAAAGGGAGAGAGAGAGAGAGAGAGAGAGAGAGAGAGAGAGAGAGAGAGAGAGAGAGAGAGAGAGAGAGGCCGAGAGAGATAGTAAAGGGAGAGAGAGTGAGTAAAGGGAGAGAGAGAGAGAGAGAGAGAGAGAGAGGCCGAGAGAGATAGTAAAGGGAGAGAGAGAGTGAGTAAAGGGAGAGAGAGAGAGAGAGAGAGAGAGAGAGGGGCCGAGAGAGATAGTAAAGGGAGAGAGAGAGTGAGTAAAGGGAGAGAGAGAGAGAGAGAGAGAGAGAGACAGAGAGACAGAGAGAGAGCGAGAGCGAGAGAGAGAGAGAGAGAGAGAGAGAGAGAGAGAGAGATGAGGTTAAATTAGGCCATTCCTCCGGAACAACAACTCACATCTGACAAAGCATCCAACAATTCCACATTCCCAACTATTAAACATCCTTGTTCACTGTGTATCTGACAAGGTTAAAGTTCATCCTCCCGTTGCATCAACATGTCATATAGACATAGAGGGGTGTGTAAAATGTGGGGCTTCTGGGCCCTTGGCATTCAGCTGGACTTATTTCAGATTCCTATACGAGGGCGCCCTTATAAAACTGGCATTGAAGCACCGATGGAGTCCATGAGGTAATGTTCTGGTTGACCCCTGACCTAATCGTTCACAACAATGCAAATGGTGTAAGGCCATAATGAGGATATGTGTGTTTCATGAGATTGGTGGTAGCCGGTGTACTATAACGGCACTGAGGTCTAAATACTAAAGTATGGCATTTACATGGATACATTATTAACAGATTGAGGATCGTTATTTTAAATTAAACACGCCCATCTTTTGTGCTTTTTAAAAATAAAAAAAAGTATATATATTGTGTCGAGTTCATTTCGATGCCCTTTAAGTTACATTATTTTAATTTTACAGGTCACACTGAGTGTTGCGTCAGATCAGAACGACTTGTGTTTTTTTTTATTCCTATAGTCATTTTTGGCAACTGCATCAGCAGACACCTTCCTATACTTCCTATCTAGGTCGAATAATACACGGCACTTCTAAACGATATGGACAGTTCAGGACTGCACACATTTAACGAAACATAATGTATCCAATCTGCTATTAAAGCAATACACATGAATATAGAAATGACTGTAACGTTTCAGATTTAACATATTTGACAGAATGTATCTGTGCTGTTCCTTGGTGGTATTCTGGGTGATGTACATGTGCTTCAGAATATGTGCCGTGGCTAAAACAAACTGCAGTATGGTCGTATTAGTACTACTGATTAGTACTACTGATTAGTCCTACTGGTTTGATTAGTACTACTGATTAGTACTACTGATGTATCTGTGCTGTTCCTTGGTGGTATTCTGGGTGATGTACATGTGCTTCAGAATATGTGCCGTGGCTAAAACAAACTGCAGTATGGTCGTATTAGTACTACTGATTAGTACTACTGATTAGTCCTACTGGTTTGATTAGTACTACTGATTAGTACTACTGATGTATCTGTGCTGTTCCTTGGTGGTATTCTGGGTGATGTACATGTGCTTCAGAATATGTGCCTTGGCTAAAACAAACTGCAGTATGGTCGTATTAGTACTACTGATTAGTACTACTGGTTTGATTTTGATTAGTACTACTGATTAGTACTACTGATCTGATTAGTACTACTGATTAGTACTACTGGTTTGATTTTGATTAGTACTACTGATTAGTACTACTGATCTGATTAGTACTACTGATTAGTACTACTGATTAGTACTACTGATTAGTACTACTGATCTGATTAGTACTACTGATTAGTACTACTGATTAGTACTACTACTGGTACCTTGTTATTATATGTGTAGTTGCATGTTGATTTTCTGTACTGAAGTAGGCTACTACTTCCATCAGGTTAATGGAAACTAATTCTTACAATTCCTTAATATGTTGTTTTAAACTATTATCCTTGACAATAATAATAATAATAATAATAATAATGATAATAATGATAATAATGGCGTAACTTGATATTCAATACTTTGCATATTTTTTGTTGTTGTTGTGTGTTCTTGATATTGTGCCTGAAAATACTTGCATTGTAAAGACCTTAAATATATATATTTTGTTTTAAATAAAAGGGTTATTTCCAATTAAATAAAAGATAGATGAGACATCACCTCTAGTCACAGATAGAAGGCGTCAATACATGTCAGAATATCTTACTAATTAATATTCACGTAACGTTGTTGGAATGCATTTAAATGGAAGGTCTGCTATCGATACGTAAAACAGATACAACAGCGCCTCTTTTCAAAAGGAAACAAGGACGGTCAAAAGCCAAAATAAACACTCAGTCTGAATAAACAAGATTTTTAACAAAAGTACAGTATCATACAACAACTAAAACATGTGAATAAAGAGACTCAAGTTTTTTTTTTAAAACACACAAAAAAAAACCACTTGAATTTCATTACAAAATAATTATTATACATGATGTGAAATATACATTATTAATCTTACAATTTTGGCATTTACAAATTTTTGTCCGTTGACATACAGTATATTACAGCGAGGGATGGAGTTTTTAGTTACAGTAAGGACAAGTGCATAGCGAAATAGAAAAACCTGTCAATCCTTCTAAGGACAGAACACAAAGCCTGACCAACCGGTATTTGAAGAAAGAAAAATCAACAACAACAACTTTTGAACAAAACAAAAAAAAAATGTTTGTAAGGCAAATATTTCATCATTTAAAATTGGCATAGTCTGAGAAAATGTCCACAAAGTCTTGTACCACCCGGTAGCAGAAGTCGTATTGTTCCTGGGGAAAGAATTTGAGAACCATCAGGGAGAATTCTAAATACGACTCCGGTGAACTAACATGTAAATTAAATGTTCACTGTGTCAATGTTTTCTGATCGTTTTACTGTAAAGCCAGAGCACCAAAGACAAATGTCCATACTGTGTTAAACTTAATGGACAATAAATTATTAGATTATCTATTAATGGCATTGGGGACCCGATAGATACTTGGTCAATTATAATGTGTGCCAAACTATGTTCAAATATTGGATTCTTTAGAAATTAAAATAGGTTTACAAATGGTGATTTGTGTCCAAAGTCCTCACCACGGTCTGGACCATATGTGGCCTCTGCATCCGTAAACTCTTCACAGTCTGGAAGACGTCCAGTAGGCCCTCAGCCTTGACCCGCTCCAGGATATTGCTCAGTGCAATGAACGTACCTGTTCGCCCTGCACCAGCACTACACAACAAAACATTCAAGGAAAAACAGTGACTTTTGGGGTTTTGTGACTGTTGTAATGGGTTGCTATAGTAACAGTAACAGTCTTGCCTAAAGAATGCTCAACAAACTATACAAGTAAAAAAGTGTTACCATAGTAACAGTAAATGTGTAATACAGTGTTACCATAGTAACAGTAAATGTGTAATACAGTGTTACCATAGTAACAGTAAATGTGTGAAAATAAAGTGTTACCATAGTAACAGTAAATGTGTAATACAGTGTTACCATAGTAACAGTAAATGTGTAATAAAGTGTTACCATAGTAACAGTAAATGTGTGAAAATAAAGTGTTACCATAGTAACAGTAAATGTGTAATACAGTGTTACCATAGTAACAGTAAATGTGTAATAAAGTGTTACCAAAGTAACAGTAAATGTGTAATACAGTGTTACCATAGTAACAGTAAATGTGTAATAAAGTGTTACCATAGTAACAGTAAATGTGTAATACAGTGTTACCATAGTAACAGTAAATGTGTAATAAAGTGTTACCATAGTAACAGTAAATGTGTAATAAAGTGTTACCAAAGTAACAGTAAATGTGTAATAAAGTGTTATCATAGTAACAGTAAATGTGTGAAAATAAAGTGTTACCATAGTAACAGTAAATATGTAATAAAGAATTGTTACGAAGTATATTTAAAGTGGTATAAGAGTGTTACTTAGGTAACAGTGAAGTGTAAAAGGTGTTACCAAAGTAACATATTCCACCACATGGTGATAAGGGTCAGAGTCTTAGCTACCTGCAGTGTACGATGATGGGATGGTTTCCTGACTGCTGTTGCTGTCTCTGCACCGAGGCGATGATGTCGATCATTCCTTTCCCTTCGGCTGGGATCCCGATCTCTGGCCAGCCGTGAAAATGGAAGTGGCGGACCAGACGTGTCTGCTTATCCTGAAACATGGAAACCCAGGTTCGGAAAGATAATGTAGCTGTCAGGATGCCAATTGTAGCAACATGCTAGGTGTGGACAGATCATTTAGCATTGGGAGCTAATTTTAGCAACATGCTAGGTTTGGACAGATAATTTAGCATTGGGAGCTAATTTTAGCAACATGCTAGGTGTGGACAGATCATTTAGCATTGGGAGCTAATTTTAGCAACATGCTATGTGTGGACAGATCATTTAGCATTGGGAGCTAATTTTAGCAACATGCTAGGTTTGGACAGATCATTTAGTATTGGGAGCTAATTTTAGCAACATGCTAGGCTTGGATGGATAATTCAGCATTGGGAGCTAATTATAGCAAAATGCTAGGCTTGGATGGATAATTCAGCATTGGGAGCTAATTATAGCAACATGCTAGGCTTGGACAGATCATTTAGTATTGGGAGCAAATTTTAGCAACATGCTAGGTTTGGACAGATCATTTAGTATTGGGAGCTAATTTTAGCAACATGCTAGGTTTGGACAGATCATTTAGTATTGGGTGCTAATTTTAGCAACATGCTAGGCTTGGATGGATAATTCAGCATTGGGAGCTAATTTTAGCAACATGCTAGGCTTGGATGGATAATTCAGCATTGGGAGCAAATTTTTGCCACTTGCTAAGTTTTGGAAAGATAATTTAGGATGCAGATTTTTGCAATACGCTACATTCTTGTGATGACTGTTAACATCTAATTTGGGTTGAGGGTTACAAGATTAGCAATATGCTAACACGACAAACACTTTATTCCTGTGATTAATCATGGACTCCTCTAGAGGTAAGAAGAAGGTTACGGTTAATGTCTCAATAAACTATTGCTTTTAGGTCCCTCACTACCTCAGGGTATTTCCATGTAAACTTACTGGGCCGTAGGTGAGTACCAGATCCCGTACACTGAAGCTGTCACACACAGTGGATCCCTTCATCTCTACAGTGTAGTCTCCATAGGTCACTGAGTCCTCTGTGGGCCAGTACTGGAAACACTTGTCCTGCAGGAGACACAGTCAGGAGATTAAGACTGAGTACTGGATAACACAGTGATTATATTACCATCAAATAATAGAAGACATGTTCACGAACAGTACTCTACTACAATATTACAATAACTCATATCATGTTAGAACAGTAGCCTACTACAATATTACAATAACTCAAATCATGTTAAGAACAGTACTCTACTACAATATTACAATAACTCAAATCATGTTAAGAACAGTACTCTACTACAATATTACAATAACTAAAATCATCTTAGAACAGTAGCCTACTACAATATTACAATAACTCAAATCATGTTAAGAACAGTACTCTACTACAATATTACAATAACTAAAATCATCTTAGAACAGTAGCCTACTACAATATTACAATAACTCAAATCATGTTAGAACAGTAGCCTACTACAATATTACAATAACTCAAATCATGTTAAGAACAGTACTCTACTACAATATTACAATAGCTCAACACAAAGAGGTCCTAGTTTTGGATCCTTGCTAGCGGTAGACAACTAAGATGCAGTAGTTCAGTAAGTGAATAGCATAGAGATATATCATATCATATGAATTGTTTAAATGCTATTTCTTTCGATGGAATATCCCTCCTACCTGCTCCCTCTCCTGTAGTTCCGTCAGCATGACGACGGAGTGACACTTCCACTCCCAGGCCATCCTCCAGTAGTCCTCTACCGTGTGAGATAACGGACCCTGGGTCGCTATGAAGTAGTCCTTCTGCCTGTAGCCCTGAGGACACCCCACCACAGTACACAGTACAGGCATTACCACCATGTCAGACAGGTACAACTTCCTGTCAACCACAGTAATGAGTACAGGCATTACCACCATGTCAGACAGGTACAACTCCCTGTCCACCACAGTACAGAGTACAGCCATTACCACCATGTCAGACAGGTACAACTTCCTGTCCACCACAGTACAGAGTACAGGCATTACCACCATGTCAGACAGGTACAACTCCCTGTACACCACAGTACACAGTACAGGCATTACCACCATGTCAGACAGGTACAACTCCCTGTCCACCACAGTACACAGTACAGGCATTACCACCATGTCAGACAGGTACAACTCCCTGTCCACCACAGTACAGAGTACAGGCATTACCACCATGTCAGACAGGTACAACTTCCTGTCCACCACAGTACAGAGTACAGGCATTACCACCATGTCAGACAGGTACAACTCCCTGTCCACCACAGTACACAGTACAGGCATTACCACCATGTCAGACAGGTACAACTTCCTGTCCACCACAGTACAGAGTACAGGCATTACCACCATGTCAGACAGGTACAACTTCCTGTCCACCACAGTACACAGTACAGGCATTACCACCATGTCAGACAGATACAACTTCCTGTCCACCACAGTACACAGTACAGGCATTACCACCATGTCAGACAGGTACAACTTCCTGTCCACCACAGTACACAGTACAGGCATTACCACCATGTCAGACAGGTACAACTCCCTGTCCACCACAGTACACAGTACAGGCATTACCACCATGTCAGACAGGTACAACTTCCTGTCCACCACAGTACACAGTACAGGCATTACCACCATGTCAGACAGGTACAACTCCCTGTCCACCACAGTACACAGTACAGGCATTACCACCATGTCAGACATGTACAACTTCCTGTCCACCACAGTACACAGTACAGGCATTACCACCATGTCAGACAGGTACAACTCCCTGTCCACCACAGTACACAGTACAGGCTTTACCACCATGTCAGACAGGTACAACTCCCTGTCCACCACAGTACACAGTACAGGCATTACCACCATGTCAGACAGGTACAACTTCCTGTACACCACAGTACACAGTACAGGCATTACCACCATGTCAGACAGGTACAACTCCCTGTCCACCACAGTACACAGTACAGGCATTACCACCATGTCAGACAGGTACAACTCCCTGTCCACCACAGTACACAGTACAGGCATTACCACCATGTCAGACAGGTACAACTCCCTGTCAACCACAGTACACAGTACAGGCATTACCACCATGTCAGACAGGTACAACTCCCTGTCCACCACAGTACACAGTACAGGCATTACCACCATGTCAGACAGGTACAACTCCCTGTCCACCAAAGTACACAGTACAGGCATTACCACCATGTCAGACAGGTACAACTCCCTGTCCACCACAGTACACAGTACAGGCATTACCACCATGTCAGACAGGTACAACTCCCTGTACACCACAGTACACAGAACAGGCATTACCACCATGTCAGACAGGTACAACTCCCTGTCCACCACAGTACACAATACAGGCATTACCACCATGTCAGACAGGTACAACTCCCTGTCCACCACAGTACACAGTCAAGGCATTACCACCATGTCAGACAGGTACAACTCCCTGTCCACCACAGTACACAGTACAGGCATTACCACCATGTCAGACAGGTACAACTCCCTGTCCACCATAGTACAGAGTACAGGCATTACCACCATGTCAGACAGGTACAACTCCCTGTCCACCACAGTACACAGTACAGGCATTACCACCATGTCAGACAGGTACAACTTCCTGTACACCACAGTACACAGTACAGGCATTACCACCATGTCAGACGGAAACAACTCCATGTCCACCACAGTACACAGTACAGGCATTACCACCATGTCAGACAGGTACAACTTCCTGTCCACCACAGTACACAGTACAGGCATTACCACCATGTCAGACAGGTACAACTCCCTGTCCACCACAGTACACAGTACAGGCATTACCACCATGTCAGACAGGTACAACTCCCTGTCCACCACAGTACAGAGTACAGCCATTACCACCATGTCAGACAGGTACAACTTCCTGTCCACCACAGTACAGAGTACAGGCATTACCACCATGTCAGACAGGTACAACTCCCTGTACACCACAGTACACAGTACAGGCATTACCACCATGTCAGACAGGTACAACTCCCTGTCCACCACAGTACACAGTACAGGCATTACCACCATGTCAGACAGGTACAACTCCCTGTCCACCACAGTACAGAGTACAGGCATTACCACCATGTCAGACAGGTACAACTTCCTGTCCACCACAGTACAGAGTACAGGCATTACCACCATGTCAGACAGGTACAACTCCCTGTCCACCACAGTACACAGTACAGGCATTACCACCATGTCAGACAGGTACAACTTCCTGTCCACCACAGTACAGAGTACAGGCATTACCACCATGTCAGACAGGTACAACTTCCTGTCCACCACAGTACACAGTACAGGCATTACCACCATGTCAGACAGGTACAACTTCCTGTCCACCATAGTACACAGTAGAGGCATTACCACCATGTCAGACAGGTACAACTTCCTGTCCACCACAGTACACAGTACAGGCATTACCACCATGTCAGACAGGTACAACTCCCTGTCCACCACAGTACACAGTACAGGCATTACCACCATGTCAGACAGGTACAACTTCCTGTCCACCACAGTACACAGTACAGGCATTAGCACCATGTCAGACAGGTACAACTCCCTGTCCACCACAGTACACAGTACAGGCATTACCACCATGTCAGACATGTACAACTTCCTGTCCACCACAGTACACAGTACAGGCATTACCACCATGTCAGACAGGTACAACTCCCTGTCCACCACAGTACACAGTACAGGCTTTACCACCATGTCAGACAGGTACAACTCCCTGTCCACCACAGTACACAGTACAGGCATTACCACCATGTCAGACAGGTACAACTTCCTGTACACCACAGTACACAGTACAGGCATTACCACCATGTCAGACAGGTACAACTCCCTGTCCACCACAGTACACAGTACAGGCATTACCACCATGTCAGACAGGTACAACTCCCTGTCCACCACAGTACACAGTACAGGCATTACCACCATGTCAGACAGGTACAACTCCCTGTCAACCACAGTACACAGTACAGGCATTACCACCATGTCAGACAGGTACAACTCCCTGTCCACCACAGTACACAGTACAGGCATTACCACCATGTCAGACAGGTACAACTCCCTGTCCACCAAAGTACACAGTACAGGCATTACCACCATGTCAGACAGGTACAACTCCCTGTCCACCACAGTACACAGTACAGGCATTACCACCATGTCAGACAGGTACAACTCCCTGTACACCACAGTACACAGAACAGGCATTACCACCATGTCAGACAGGTACAACTCCCTGTCCACCACAGTACACAATACAGGCATTACCACCATGTCAGACAGGTACAACTCCCTGTCCACCACAGTACACAGTACAGGCATTACCACCATGTCAGACAGGTACAACTTCCTGTCCACCACAGTACACAGTACAGGCATTACCACCATGTCAGACAGGTACAACTCCCTGTCCACCACAGTACACAGTACAGGCATTACCACCATGTCAGACAGGTACAACTCCCTGTCCACCATAGTACAGAGTACAGGCATTACCACCATGTCAGACAGGTACAACTCCCTGTCCACCACAGTACACAGTACAGGCATTACCACCATGTCAGACAGGTACAACTTCCTGTACACCACAGTACACAGTACAGGCATTACCACCATGTCAGACGGAAACAACTCCATGTCCACCACAGTACACAGTACAGGCATTACCACCATGTCAGACAGGTACAACTTCCTGTCCACCACAGTACACAGTACAGGCATTACCACCATGTCAGACAGGTACAACTCCCTGTCCACCACAGTACACAGTACAGGCATTACCACCATGTCAGACAGGTACAACTCCCTGTCCACCACAGTACAGAGTACAGCCATTACCACCATGTCAGACAGGTACAACTTCCTGTCCACCACAGTACAGAGTACAGGCATTACCACCATGTCAGACAGGTACAACTCCCTGTACACCACAGTACACAGTACAGGCATTACCACCATGTCAGACAGGTACAACTCCCTGTCCACCACAGTACACAGTACAGGCATTACCACCATGTCAGACAGGTACAACTCCCTGTCCACCACAGTACAGAGTACAGGCATTACCACCATGTCAGACAGGTACAACTCCCTGTACACCACAGTACACAGTACAGGCATTACCACCATGTCAGACAGGTACAACTCCCTGTCCACCACAGTACACAGTACAGGCATTACCAACATGTCAGACAGGTACAACTTCCTGTCCACCACAGTACAGAGTACAGGCATTACCACCATGTCAGACAGGTACAACTTCCTGTCCACCACAGTACACAGTACAGGCATTACCACCATGTCAGACAGGTACAACTTCCTGTCCACCACAGTACACAGTACAGGCATTACCACCATGTCAGACAGGTACAACTTCCTGTCCACCACAGTACACAGTACAGGCATTACCACCATGTCAGACAGGTACAACTCCCTGTCCACCACAGTACACAGTACAGGCATTACCACCATGTCAGACAGATACAACTTCCTGTCCACCACAGTACACAGTACAGGCATTAGCACCATGTCAGACAGGTACAACTCCCTGTCCACCACAGTACACAGTACAGGCATTACCACCATGTCAGACATGTACAACTTCCTGTCCACCACAGTACACAGTACAGGCATTACCACCATGTCAGACAGGTACAACTCCCTGTCCACCACAGTACACAGTACAGGCTTTACCACCATGTCAGACAGGTACAACTCCCTGTCCACCACAGTACACAGTACAGGCATTACCACCATGTCAGACAGGTACAACTTCCTGTACACCACAGTACACAGTACAGGCATTACCACCATGTCAGACAGGTACAACTCCCTGTCCACCACAGTACACAGTACAGGCATTACCACCATGTCAGACAGGTACAACTCCCTGTCCACCACAGTACACAGTACAGGCATTACCACCATGTCAGACAGGTACAACTCCCTGTCAACCACAGTACACAGTACAGGCATTACCACCATGTCAGACAGGTACAACTCCCTGTCCACCACAGTACACAGTACAGGCATTACCACCATGTCAGACAGGTACAACTCCCTGTCCACCAAAGTACACAGTACAGGCATTACCACCATGTCAGACAGGTACAACTCCCTGTCCACCACAGTACACAGTACAGGCATTACCACCATGTCAGACAGGTACAACTCCCTGTACACCACAGTACACAGAACAGGCATTACCACCATGTCAGACAGGTACAACTCCCTGTCCACCACAGTACACAATACAGGCATTACCACCATGTCAGACAGGTACAACTCCCTGTCCACCACAGTACACAGTACAGGCATTACCACCATGTCAGACAGGTACAACTTCCTGTCCACCACAGTACAGAGTACAGGCATTACCACCATGTCAGACAGGTACAACTCCCTGTCCACCACAGTACAGAGTACAGGCATTACCACCATGTCAGACAGGTACAACTGCCTGTCCACCACAGTACACAGTACAGGCATTACCACCATGTCAGACAGGTACAACTTCCTGTACACCACAGTACACAGTACAGGCATTACCACCATGTCAGACAGAAACAACTCCCTGTCCACCACAGTACACAGTACAGGCATTACCACCATGTCAGACAGGTACAACTCCCTGTCCACCACAGTACACAGTACAGGCATTACCACCATGTCAGACAGGTACAACTCCCTGTCCACCATAGTACAGAGTACAGGCATTACCACCATGTCAGACAGGTACAACTCCCTGTCCACCACAGTACACAGTACAGGCATTACCACCATGTCAGACAGGTACAACTTCCTGTACACCACAGTACACAGTACAGGCATTACCACCATGTCAGACGGAAACAACTCCATGTCCACCACAGTACACAGTACAGGCATTACCACCATGTCAGACAGGTACAACTTCCTGTCCACCACAGTACACAGTACAGGCATTACCACCATGTCAGACAGGTACAACTCCCTGTCCACCACAGTACACAGTACAGGCATTACCACCATGTCAGACAGGTACAACTCCCTGTACACCACAGTACACAGTACAGGCATTACCACCATGTCAGACAGGTACACCTCCCTGTCCACCACAGTACACAGTACAGGCATTACCACCATGTCAGACAGGTACAACTCCCTGTCCACCACAGTACACAGTACAGGCATTACCACCATGTCAGACAGGTACAACTCCCTGTCCACCACAGTACACAGTACAGGCATTACCACCATGTCAGACAGGTACAACTTCCTGTCCACCACAGTACACAGTACAGGCATTACCACCATGTCAGACAGGTACAACTCCCTGTCCACCACAGTACACAGTACAGGCATTACCACCATGTCAGACAGGTACAACTCCCTGTCCACCACAGTACAGAGTACAGGCATTACCACCATGTCAGACAGGTACAACTTCCTGTACACCACAGTACAGAGTACAGGCATTACCACCATGTCAGACAGGTACAACTCCCTGTCCACCACAGTACACAGTACAGGCATTACCACCATGTCAGACAGGTACAACTTCCTGTCCACCACAGTACAGAGTACAGGCATTACCACCATGTCAGACAGGTACAACTCCCTGTCCACCACAGTACACAGTACAGGCATTACCACCATGTCAGACAGGTACAACTCCCTGTCCAACACAGTACACAGTACAGGCATTACCACCATGTCAGACAGGTACAACTCCCTGTCCACCACAGTACAGGCATTACCACCATGTCAGACAGGTACAACTCCCTGTCCACCACAGTACACAGTACAGGCATTACCACCATGTCAGACAGGTACAACTCCCTGTCCACCACAGTACACAGTACAGGCATTACCACCATGTCAGACAGGTACAACTTCCTGTACACCACAGTACACAGTACAGGCATTACCACCATGTCAGACAGGTACAACTTCCTGTCCACCACAGTACAGAGTACAGGCATTACCACCATGTCAGACAGGTACAACTCCCTGTCCACCACAGTACACAGTACAGGCATTACCACCATGTCAGACAGGTACAACTTCCTGTACACCACAGTACACAGTACAGGCATTACCACCATGTCAGACAGGTACAACTCCCTGTCCACCACAGTACACAGTAGAGGCATTACCACCATGTCAGACAGGTACAACTCCCTGTCCACCACAGTACACAGTACAGGCATTACCACCATGTCAGACAGGTACAACTCCCTGTCCACCACAGTACACAGTACAGGCATTACCACCATGTCAGACAGGTACAACTTCCTGTCCACCACAGTACACAGTACAGGCATTACCACCATGTCAGACAGGTACAACTCCCTGTCCACCACAGTACACAGTACAGGCATTACCACCATGTCAGACAGGTACAACTCCCTGTCCACCACAGTACAGAGTACAGGCATTACCACCATGTCAGACAGGTACAACTTCCTGTACACCACAGTACAGAGTACAGGCATTACCACCATGTCAGACAGGTACAACTCCCTGTCCACCACAGTACACAGTACAGGCATTACCACCATGTCAGACAGGTACAACTTCCTGTCCACCACAGTACAGAGTACAGGCATTACCACCATGTCAGACAGGTACAACTCCCTGTCCACCACAGTACACAGTACAGGCATTACCACCATGTCAGACAGGTACAACTTCCTGTCCACCACAGTACACAGTACAGGCATTACCACCATGTCAGACAGGTACAACTCCCTTGTAATGTTTACTCATGTGTGTAGTAGTGAGTATTGTAATGTCTACTCATTGATGTAGTAGTGAGTATTGTACCGTTTACTCATTGATGTAGTAGTGAGTATTGTAACGTCTACTCATTGATGTAGTAGTGAGTATTGTAACGTTTACTCATTGATGTAGTAGTGAGTATTGTAATGTTTACTCATTGATGTAGTAGTGAGTATTGTAATGTTTACTCATTGATGTAGTAGTGAGTATTGTAATGTTTACTCATTGATGTAGTAGTGAGTATTGTAATGTTTACTCATTGATGTAGTAGTGAGTATTGTAGTGTTTACTCATTGATGTAGTAGTGAGTATTGTAATGTTTACTCATTGATGTAGTAGTGAGTATTGTAATGTTTACTCATTGATGTAGTAGTGAGTATTGTAATGTTTACACATTGATGTAGTAGTGAGTATTGTAATGTTTACTCATTGATGTAGTAGTGAGTATTGTAATGTTTACTCATTGATGTAGTGGTGAGTATTGTAATGTTTACTCATTGATGTAGTAGTGAGTATTGTAATGTTTACTCATTGATGTAGTAGTGAGTATTGTAACGTCTACTCATTGATGTAGTAGTGAGTATTGTAATGTTTACTCATTGATGTAGTAGTGAGTATTGTAACGTTTACTCATTGATGTAGTAGTGAGTATTGTAACGTTTACTCATTGATGTAGTAGTGAGTTTTGTAATGTTTACTCATTGATGTAGTAGTGATAATGTTTACTCATTGATGTAGTAGTGATAATGTTTACTCATTGATGTAGTAGTGATAATGTTTACTCATTGATGTAGTAGTGAGTATTGTAATGTTTACTCATTGATGTAGTAGTGAGTATTGTAATGTTTACTCATTGATGTAGTAGTGATAATGTTTACCCATTGATGTAGTAGTGATAATGTTTACTCATTGATGTAGTAGTGATAATGTTTACTCATTGATGTAGTAGTGAGTAGTGTAATGTCTACTCATTGATGTAGTAGTGAGTATTGTAACGTTTACTCATTGATGTAGTAGTGATAATGTTTACTCATTGATGTAGTAGTGATAGTGTTTACTCATTGATGTAGTAGTGAGTATTGTAATGTTTACTCATTGATGTAGTAGTGAGTATTGTAATGTTACTCATTGATGTAGTAGTGAGTAGTGTAATGTCTACTCATTGATGTAGTAGTGAGTATTGTAACATTTACTCATTGATGTAATGGTGATAATGTTTACTCATTGATGTAGTAGTGAGTATTGTAATGTCTACTCATTGATGTAGTAGTGAGTATTGTAACGTTTACTCATTGATGTAGTAGTGAGTATTGTAACATTTACTCATTGATGTAGTAGTGAGTATTGTAATGTTTACTCATTGATGTAGTAGTGATAACGTTTACTCATTGATGTAGTAGTGAGTATTGTAATGTTTACTCATTGATGTAGCAGTGATAATGTTTACTCATTGATGTAGTAGTGATGATGTCTACTCATTGATGTAGTAGTGAGTATTGTAATGTTTACTCATTGATGTAGTAGTGAGTATTGTAATGTTTACTCATGTGTGTAGTAGTGAGTATTGTAATGTCTACTCATTGATGTAGTAGTGAGTATTGTAACGTTTACTCATTGATGTAGTAGTGAGTATTGTAACGTCTACTCACTGATGTAGTAGTGAGTATTGTAACGTTTACTCATTGATGTAGTAGTGAGTATTGTAATGTTTACTCATTGATGTAGTAGTGAGTATTGTAATGTTTACTCATTGATGTAGTAGTGAGTATTGTAATGTTTACTCATTGATGTAGTAGTGAGTATTGTAGTGTTTACTCATTGAATTAGTAGTGAGTATTGTAATGTTTACTCATTGATGTAGTAGTGAGTATTGTAATGTTTACTCATTGATGTAGTAGTGAGTATTGTAATGTTTACACATTGATGTAGTAGTGAGTATTGTAATGTTTACTCATTGATGTAGTAGTGAGTATTGTAATGTTTACTCATTGATGTAGTAGTGAGTATTGTAATGTTTACTCATTGATGTAGTAGTGAGTATTGTAATGTTTACTCATTGATGTAGTAGTGAGTATTGTAATGTTTACTCATTGATGTAGTAGTGAGTATTGTAATGTTTACTCATTGATGTAGTAGTGAGTATTGTAATGTTTACTCATTGATGTAGTAGTGAGTATTGTAATGTTTACTCATTGATGTAGTAGTGAGTATTGTAACGTCTACTTACATCTATAAATGACGCATTGATGTAGTCAGTAAACTCTTGGCCTCTTCTCATGGACATAATCACTCTGTTGAAGTCATCTGAAAAATACAATTAAAGATTAAAATTCATATTAAACGGGTGATAACTACAAAGAACGTGTCTACAGAGTATATCAATGGCATAACAACTCAATCTCCAGATAAAAACCCGACCCCCTTCATCGTAACTGCAGAATTACGACATGGGTTGGCGTTTTAATGACGCGGCACTTTGGTTTTTGGCCATATTTATTAGCTGTCAGACAAACTACGCAAAAAGTTAAGGCCTTCATTCTGAGCCCTATAGACCCTGGTCAAACGTAGTGCACTAAATAGGGAATAGGGTGCCATAGTAGTGCACTAAATAGGGAATAGGGTGCCATAGTAGTGCACTAAATAGGGAATAGGGTGCCATAGTAGTGCACTAAATAGGGAATAGGGTGCCGTTTGCGAAGCACCCCTAAAACGCTCCTCCAGATCCATTTCCCAAACACTCTATACAAGATGAGAGGCAGGCAATGAAAGAAAAGCATCACTCAACCTAAAGAACAGCACAAACAATGAGCGTTTTATCAGATAAAACAACAAGACGACTGGCTAAAATATCTCTCAATGTCAGTCCCACGCATCAAGGTTTAAAATATATGACTACCAAATATGAAAAGGTGGTTTAGGTTAGGGTTAAGGTTTGGGATAGGGTCAAAAATTATGATTTTCAAAATGAGTTCCAAGCACTGGGATTAAACCGGCGATCCTTGGAGACTGACGCCCTAGCAAGGCGCGGGTCTACTAGATGGTAACAGGGACTCACGTCGCCCCCTAGTGGACGTTATAGGAAACTGCCATGGAAATAAATGTCCCTGTAATTTCCCCCTTTCCATTACACCAACACACATCTTAACTCACTAAAGGTGCGGCCCTTAACGGCCCTACAATCGAACGGTCTGAGGAAAGAGCAGATGAATTAGGGGTAGAAGGAATTGGATCATCTGTGATGCCGTCACTGTTGATTTATGAATAGATCGCCCATATTAGATGCCTAAAAGCCAGCGTCTCAAATGGCAACCTATTCCCTATATAGTGCACTACTTTTGACCACAGACCCTATAGACCCTGGTCAAAAGTAGTGCACTAAATAGGGAATAGGGTGCCGTTTGAGGTGCACCCTAAAAGTCTCCTCCAGATCCATTTCCCAAACACTATTTGTAAGATGAGAAGCAGGCAATGAAAAAACGCATCACTCAACCTAAAGAACAGCACAAACAATGAGCGTTTTATCAGATAAAACAACAAGACGACTGACTAAAAGATCTCTCAATGTCAGTCCCATGCATCAAGGTTTAAAATATATGAATACCAAATATGACAAAAAAATAACATATACAGTGGATTTCCCTGGTTAATTCTGCACGAATGCAATTTAGGTGAGAGAACCAAGGGAATAAGGGATTTGATAATATCTCTTGTTTCGTTCTA
>NW_028322102.1:935000-940000 GCF_057628025.1 Oncorhynchus mykiss
TATGAAACAAATTATCGGGTGTGCATTTCTAAGTGGTATGCTAGCATGGAGACTGCATGTTTACAAGTCATTCTAAGTGCTATGCTAGCATGGAGACTGCATGTTTACAGGTCATTCTAAGTGCTATGCTAGCATGGAGACTGCATGTCTACAGGTCATTCAAAGTGGTAGGCTAGCATAGAGACTGCATGTTTACAGGTCATTCTAAGTGCTATGCTAGCATGGAGACTGCATGCTAGCATATAAGTGGTATGCTAGCATGGAGACTGCATGTTTACAGGTCATTCTAAGTGCTATGCTAGCATGGAGACTGCATGTTTACAGGTCATTCTAAGTGCTATGCTAGCATGGAGGCTGCATGTTTACAGGTCATTCTAAGTGGTAGGCTAGCATGGAGACTGCATGTCTCGTACGGTGTAGCCATCATTTTCCAAGCTAAACTGACCAAGATGCACCCTCCAACGACACATAAAACCCTCACATATTTCTGCCCAAAAATAATGAGTATTTCTCTCAACCAGTGGCCTAAGGGCTTATTAGGTGAGCGCTGATGACGACCTGTGATAAGCAGTGCTCACTTTGTTAAAGGAAGGGGGGGCGTAAAAAAAATATTTATCTTGTCCATTCCCAGGGTGCCGTTGGAGAGACGCATCGCTGCGGAGCTCCTCCAACGTTCTGTTAAAAACATTTATCTGATGTAGATCCTGTAGCAGATATAGCCTCCGGTAGAAAGAGCACGGGGCCTTTTCTGTAGCCTACAGGCAGGAGATAACATGAAGGACATAGTGAAAAAAGAAAGTCCTTCTGTATTTCCCGCTGTGTAAACACATTGCCAATAGGCTCAGGATAACACCGGATTAAAAGCTGGGTAGCTGATATTCAGAGCTTAAAATAGCCACATTGATTAGTCACGTGATTCTGGACTAATAAAGCCTATGTAATTGCCTGGTTTATCAAAATGGTAGGCCTACCACAGAGATGGACATTCATACAATTCCATTGCGGGCTGACACTGTAGGCTACATCCCAGTAAGCACAGACAGACGCCAACGTCATTTGGAAGTCTTCTCTTTTCGGTCCTGTCCAGGCGTCGTTTTTTTGGGTCGAGACCGGCCTTGAACCAATCATAAACCTTTGTATTTGGTTCAGATTTGACGCGGTAGGGCCAGCCTTGATTGGACCAGCATTGATTGGACCAAATCTGAGCCAATCATAGACCTCTATGTTTGGACCAAATCAAGTCTGCTCCAGACCGAACCAAATCAGAACCTAAATGAACCTAACTTCAACGTCTGGAAAATACTATATTTTAGACGTCTTTTCACATCGTTTTGCTTACTAGGACTGTTCTGGATTTGTAGGGGTATAGGAGGGTGGCATTGAATGCATCACCATCCTAAAGGTGACTGGTAAGACACTGAGTGCAGTAGAGAATGTGAGGGCTTAATCTGCCAGCCAGCCAGTCAATCAGAATTAGCCCGTCTAAAACCACTTTAAAGAGAGTTTGCTGACTAATTATGATAAAGCTTTAGAGGGCTTTATTAGCCATTATTTAATCATTGATTCCGAGCAGCACAAAAGCTGATTTTAATCTCCTTTCTTTCCTGTTTTTATTGATCTCTGCAAGGTTAGCTCTCTCTCTCTCTCTCTCTCTCTCTCTCTCTCTCTCTCTCTCTCTCTCTCTCTCTCTCTCTCTCTCTCTCTCTCTCTCTCTCTCTCTCTCTCTCTCTCTCTCTCTCTCTCTCTCTCTCTCTCTCTCTCTCTCTCTCTCTCTCTCTCTCTCTCTCTCTCTCTCTCTCTCTCTCTCTCTCTCTCTCTCTCTCTCTCTCTCTCTCTCTCTCTCTCTCTCTCTCTCTCTCTCTCTCTCTCTCTCTCTCTCTCTCTCTCTCTCTCTCTCTCTCTCTCTCTCTCTCTCTCTCTCTCTCTCTCTCTCTCTCCAGGGTAAAGCTCCTTGGGACTGCTCACAGGGGAAAGTACACATGGAGACAGATGACCTCGTCTGTTTAAGGAGAGATTGTGAAGTGGAAATGGATGGCTTGACTTCAGAGGCTTGAGGGCACTCAGACAAATGTAGCAGCAATGTGTTCGTGTAGTAGTAACATAGGATGAGTGTAGTAGTAATATAGGATGAGTGTAGTAGTAATATAGTATTAGTATCAGTGTAGTAGTAATATAGTATTAATGTAGTAGTAATATAGTATAAGTATCAGTGTAATAGTAACATAGGATTTGTGTAGTAGTAACATAGGATTAGTGTAGTAGTAATATAGGATTAGTGTAGTAGTAATATAGGATTAGTGTAGTAGTAACATAGGATTAGTGTAGTAGTAATATAGGATTAGTGTAGTAGTAATATAGGATTAGTGTAGTAGTAATATAGGATTAGTGTAGTAGTAATATAGGATTAGTGTAGTAGTAATATAGGATTAGTGTAGTAGTAATATAGGATTAGTGTAGTAGTAATATAGGATTAGTGTAGTAGTAATATAGGATTAGTGTAGAGTTAACATAGGATTAGTGTAGTAGTAATATAGGATTAGTGTAGTAAGTATATAGGATTAGTGTAGTAGTAACATAGGATTAGTGTAGTAGTAATATAGGATTAGGTGTAGTAGTAATATAGGATTAGTGTAGTAGTAATATAGGATTAGTGTAGTAGTAATATAGGATTAGTGTAGTAGTAATATAGGATTAGTGTAGTAGTAATATAGGATTAGTGTAGTAGTAATATAGGATTAGTGTAGTAGTAACATAGGATTAGTGTAGTAGTAATATAGGATTAGTGTAGTAGTAATATAGGATTAGTGTTAGTGTAGTAGTAATATAGGTTTAGTGTAGTAGTAATATAGGATTAGTAGTACTAATATAGTATTAGTGTAGTATTAGTATCAGTGTAGTAGTGTAGCAGTAATGTGTAATGAAGACAGTTGCTGTATTTCTAGTGCAGGTATAACATTATAGAGAAAGTCAAAGTGAAAGTAACAGTGTTGACACTGAAAAAGCCAGGAAAGTCTTGTAACCAATCACCTCTTTCTCTCTTTCAGGTTGGTCAGCATGACAATAGTTGCCGTCTTCTGTTCCCATATCATCCTCCAGAAGTCTGCTACCGTGTCTTGTTTAGGACCTGGAACACAATCAGTCCATCACCTCATTAACCCATTCATTCTTTGTTGACATTACGGAACCAGCAGCCATGTTTAAAAATAAAATAATAAAATGTGTTATTACATTTGGAAAACACACGCGACACTTTCATTTAAATATTTGCTGCAGAAAAACATTGATTTATTTACTTGTGCTGCGATAAATTTGTTATTGTCCGTGTAGCCCTAACAAATAAAATAAAAACACTGTTAATTCATAACATTACAATGGAAACTGGTCTTGTTTCGGTTTGGAATAATAACATGATAGATTCTATAATATGTTGAAACATAAATGATTTATTATGAATATTATTATGTATATATATAATCCCAACCTTATTTAGGCCGAAGAAGAACGCACGTTTAAACAAAAGCTAGATCCCCAACTCACATGGATATAGGAAGCGTTGATGTAGTCTGAACAGAGGTTTCCATCTAGCTGTGTTAACACCACCCTGGAATGGTCATCTGTTAAAAACACATGGACACTTTAGGGCTTTTCTTCACAACATTTCAGACAACCATTCCAGTAGGTAAAACTGGTGTCAAAACGGGTGTAAGACTATTCCTGGATCTCTATTCTATTCTATTCTATTCTATCTCTATTCTATTCCTTGATCTCTATTCTATTATATTATATTCTATTCCTTGATCTCTACTATATTCTATTATATTTCTATTCTATTCTATTCTATCTCTATTCTATTCCTTGATCTCTATTCTATTCTATTCTATTTCTATTCTATTCTATTCTATTCCTTGATCTCTATTCTATTCTATTCCTTGATCTCTATTCTATTCTATTCCTTGATCTCTATTCTATTCCTTGATCTCTATTTTCTATTGAACAGATCCTAAAAGTCGGGAGTGAAGATGAACAAATTTCAGCCTGGTCTCAGTTTCTATAAAAATGGACCGAGGGTTAATTAATGAATAGACCAAAGAGGAAGTGAAACTGTCAAAAGGAAGCGCAGGCAGAACGAGAAGAGTTGACTATCTGTGAGGATCTGTATCTACTGCTGTGTGAATACATGTCGCTAGGGAACGAGTCTCGCATCACTGACCGATGCCAAAATAACTTTTGACTTATGCTCTGCAAATAGAAACAGACCCAGGAAATGTGGCTCCAAATGACTATCAAGTTGTTCTTTGACACTAGTTAATGATATAGATGTAGAGAGAATGAGATGGAGCTCCTCACATGGGAGGATGTTGGGATATCTCTAGTTAATGATATAGAGAGAATGAGATGGAGCCCTCACATGGGAGGATGTTGGGATATCACAAGTTAATGATATAGAGAGAATGAGATGGAGCTCCTCACATGGAAGGATGTTGAGATATCACTAGTTAATGATATAGAGAGAATGAGATGGAGCTCCTCACATGGAAGGATGTTGGGATATCACTAGTTAATGATATAGAGAGAATGAGATGGAGCTCCTCACATGGAAGGATGTTGAGATATCACTAGTTAATGATATAGAGAGAATGAGATGGAGCCCTCACATGGGAGGATGTTGGGATATCACTAGTTAATGTTGTAGAGAGAATGAGATGGAGCTCCTCACATGGAAGGATGTTGGGATATCACTAGTTAATGATATAGAGAGAATGAGATGGAGCCCTCACATGGAAGGATGTTGGGATATCACTAGTTAATGATATACATGTAGAGAGAATGAGATGGAGCCCTCACATGGAAGGATGTTGGGATATCACTAGTTAATGATATAACATGTAGAGAGAATGAGATGGAGCCCTCACATGGAAGGATGTTGGGATATCACTAGTTAATGATATAGAGAGAATGAGATGGAGCTCCTCACATGGAAGGATGTTGGGATATCTGTT
>NW_028322102.1:947500-950000 GCF_057628025.1 Oncorhynchus mykiss
GAAAAAGACGTCGATCTCGATGCCACTTCCCTGGTTACAAACAAAGGATCAACAACATAACGAAGATAAAGACTCATTATTAAAGGTGACCGGACCTTGTTCTTCCAGGATTCCATTCGGTATTTTCTTGTCGACTGCTGTGACGACCTCCTTTCTCTGGTTCCTTATCCTGCCGGGTAGAGAGAGAGAGAGAGAACAGGAGGAAAAGGAAGAAGACAGAGAACAGGAGGAACAGGAAGAAGATAGAGAACAGGAGGAACAGGAAGAAGATAGAGAACAGGAGGAACAGGAATAAGATAGAGAACAGGAGGAACAGGAAGAAGACAGAGAACAGGAGGAACAGGAAGAAGACAGAGAACAGGAGGAACAGGAAGAAGACAGAGAACAGGAGGAACAGGAAGAAGACAGAGAACAGGAGGAACAGGAAGAAGACAGAGAACAGGAGGAACAGGAAGAAGATAGAGAACAGGAGGAACAGGAAGAAGATAGAGAACAGGAGGAACAGGAAGAAGATAGAGAACAGGAGGAACAGGAAGAAGATAGAGAACAGGAGGAAAAGGAAGAAGACAGAGAACAGGAGGAACAGGAAGAAGATAGAGAACAGGAGGAACAGGAAGAAGAGAGAGAACAGGAGGAACAGGAAGAAGAGAGAGAACAGGAGGATGACAGGTTAATTAAAGGACATAAAGGGATACATTTTTACCTGCGACTATTAGTCAAGTTCAGTACAAAACTACAGTTCTAATAACTAACAGTTCTAATAACTAACTGTTCTAAGTTCTAATAACTAACAGTTCTAAGTTCTAATAACTAACAGTTCTATGTTCTAATAACTAACAGTTATAATAACTAACAGTTCTAATAACTAACAGTTCTAAGTTCTAATAACTAACAGTTCTAATAACTAACAGTTCTAAGTTCTAATAACTAACAGTTCTAAGTTCTAATAACTAACAGTTCTAAGTTCTAATAACTAACAGTTCTAAGTTCTAATAACAAACAGTTCTAAGTTCTAATAACTAACAGTTCTAAGTTCTAATAACTAACAGTTCTAATAACTAACAGTTCTAATAACTAACAGTTCTAATAAGTAACAGTTGAAGTTATAAGATCTAACAGTTATAAGTTAAAACATGAGTTATACGTTATATAAAGCACACAGATACGTTGGTATGGTACCATCTGAAACTGGAAAAGCTGTTCTTTCTCATTAGAGTCCAGGGTTGATGAGATGACAGAACACAGCACTGCTAGGTTACAGCCACAGCAGGTCTCTCTCTTTGACTTCAGATCGTTCATACTAACGCGCCTGGCTGTGTAGTTCACTTTTACTGTGGCCAGCGCGAGGCATGAACAACTGCTAGTGGTTAATTTCCTGACTGGAGGCCCCGCCCTCTGCTGATTGGGGAGAGGAAGGGTGACGTCACCTTGGCCCTCGCCCTGTCTGGCAGCACACACACACACACACTACCCCACCCTGTGACTGGTACGTTACCTGAGGAAGTACCAGGCCAGCAGAATGCTGATGACAAGCAGCACGGAGAAGACCAGCACGGTAGGCAGGATGTGGGAACTCTGGGACTTTGTGTCTTCTGGAAAGGAGAGGGAATAAGGAAGAGGCAGAGGTTATGGACCCCAAACAAAAAATCTGTCCTTCCTCCGAAAGTGTGCTCTTGTTCACTTCCCTTCATAGATTTATGAAAGGAAATAGCGGAACCCTCCCTCGAGTCTAGCCCATGCCTCCACCAACCCAATGTAGTGAACGAGTACACACTTCAGGAGGTAGCAGAGGTTATTGGGGAGGATCCAGACAGCAGAGAGAGGAACAGGAAGAAGCCTGTGGTAGAACAGAGAGTTGAGCGTAGCAGTACAATTACTAGATAGGTCAAAAGCCACCTCAGATCATGAATGTCCTTTCTAGTTATTATATTTCTACGTGGCTACAGAGAGTCGAGCACAGGCCAAGTGTTGAGCAGTGTTCAATAAGACACACTGTGGCAAAAACGTTTTTCCCCCATCCCAACGGACAACAAAAACAACCCTTTTCTGATTGGGCGACAGCAGATAGCACCTGTCTGTTTCAGAGTGTTTTCTTCCGTGTTGTCCCAACTGAACACAACCCTACTCTGGTGGTTGCCAGGCGGGAATTAAGGTTGGCAGGCAACTAGACCCATTATTATGGTCTGGATGGAGGCCTGATTTAAGATCTGCCTTGGCCGTGTCCCAAATGGCACCCTATTCCCTATATAGTGCACTACTTTTGACCGTAGTCCTATGGACCCTGAGAAAAAGTAGTGCACTATATTGGGAATAGACTGCTATTTGGGCCGGAGCCTTTGTCTAGAGAGATAAGTATCAGGGACAAGCTCCTCTAAACCTGAGAGAGAGAAGGTCTGGGCTGGTGTTAAGGGTTTGGGTTATCTCATTTAAACCTGAGAGAGAGAAGGGCTACTGTTAAGGGTTTGGGTTATCTCATTTAAACCTGAGAGAGAGAAGGGCT
>NW_028322102.1:952500-997500 GCF_057628025.1 Oncorhynchus mykiss
AAAAACAATTCATAATACGATCATATTTTTACATATAAACACAGTGTTACAAAACAGACATAATACACTGGCATATTGACTAGATAAATACTCTTAACAGTCTATAAAGATATATTGATTCTTCATCAAGCATAGTCCAACACAACATTCCTACATATTATATTTAAATAGTTTTACAGTATTGATTGAATTTATATATTGAAAGGTTTCTGGTTTGCGCAGTGAAATTATTCCATTTCTTTATTGCTCTGAATCAAAATGTTGTTTTTCCTATTTCTCTTTTCTGTCTTGATAACAAATAGATGGAGGCCAATCTATTCCTCGTGTTTACTGAATGTCTGTCTCTTACCAACTGAATACGGTTGTGAATGGGATTCGGGTCCGTTTTAAAACGGTGTACATTATGAAATAAAATAAGCATTTTTTTATCAATTATCTTGTTGATTTGACGACCAACCAAGAGCATTGCACATGACTGTATTCTTAGAGGCAGATCTCAGACCACTCAGACTGCAGTCTTCTGCCAGTAGAGCAGAACACGTTGTCACGGTAATGCCTTCTTTGTCCACAAGGTGGGCCAATAGACTAACGGACCAAACATCACCAAACCATGTCACTGATTACGTTGTTTTTTTGTGTGTGTGGGGGGGGGGGGACACACACTTAAAGCATTTTCAATATTCAAATAAATACAGGATTGTTCAAATTCCTGTTTCATGACTAGAAAAAATATATAAACAAAATTCTGCAGTTTATGGGGATATTTTCCAGATTTGCATGTGATGTTAAAAAGCAGTATGTCAACGAAAAGCACACGTAGTAAGGTATTTAAACACACATCCCTCTATACATACCACTATGGGGACTTGTCTCTTAGTTTACAGCCTCAGTAAGGTATTTAAACACACATCCCTCTATACATACCACCATGGACACGTCTCTTAGTTTACAGCCTCTGGATAAATCTCTGTAGGACAAATAACAGTCCTGTAACCTACTGTAGGACTGAATACACCTCTGTAGGACAAATAACAGTCCTGTAACCTACTGTAGGACTGAATACACCTCTGTAGGACAAATAACAGTCCTGTAACCTACTGTAGGACTGAATACACCTCTGTAGGACAAATAACAGTCCTGTAACCTACTGTAGGACTGAAGTATAGGACTGAATAAACCTCTGTAGGACAAATAACAGTCCTGTAACCTACTGTAGGACTGAAGCTATAGGACTGAATAAACCTCTGTAGGACACATTACAGTACTGTAACCTAGGACTGAAGTTATAGGACTGAATAAACCTCTGTTGGAAGCTGTAAGACATCCGAAGAGTACCAGACTCAGGGTAGGCAGGTGTGTGTGTACAGCTGCAGTGACAACCCAGCAGCATGGTCTCGTAAATTAAGTTAACACCGCCTCCTGCTGCTATGTGCCGCAATGTCCCTGTAACCATGCACACAACCAGAGGAGAACAAAGATCAGAGGAGACCAGAGGAGACTAGAGGAGACTAGAGGAGACAAGTGGAGAACATAGATCAGAGGAGACCAGAGGAGACTAGAGGAGAACAGAGGAGACCAGAGGTGACAGAGGAGACCAGAGGAGAACAGAGGAGAACAGAGGTGACTAGAGGAGACAAGAGGAGAACAGAGGTGACTAGAGGAGACTAGAGGAGAACAGAGGAGACCAGAGGAGGACAGAGGAGACCAGAGGAGACCAGAGGAGAACAGAGGAGATTAGAGGAGAACATAGGAGACCAGAGGAGAACAGATGAGACTAGAGGAGAACAGAGGAGACTAGAGGAGACTAGAGACCAGAGGAGAACAGAGGAGAACTGAGACCAGAGGAGAATAGGGGAGACTAGAGGATACCAGAGGATACCAGAGGATACCAGAGGAGAACAGAGGAGACTAGAGGAGACTAGAGGAGACCAGAGGAGACCAGAGGAGACTAGAGGAGACCAGAGGAGAACAGAGGAGACCAGAGGAGAACAGAGGAGACTAGAGGAGACTAGAGGAGACCAGAGGAGAACAGAGGAGACGAGAGGAGAACAGAGGAGACTAGAGGAGACTAGAGGAGAACAGAGGAGCCCATAGGAGACTAGAGGAGAACAGAGGAGACTAGAGGTGACTAGATACCAGAGGAGAACAGAGGAGCCCAGAGGAGAACAGATGAGACTAGAGGAGACTAGAGACCAGAGGAGAACAGAGACCAGAGGAGAATAGAGGAGACTAGAGGAGCCCAGAGGAGAACAGAGGAGACTAGAGGAGACTAGAGACCAGAGGAGAACAGAGGAGAATAGAGGAGACCAGAGGAGAACAGAGGAGACAAGAGGAGACAAGAGGAGACTAGAGGAGACCAGAGGAGAACAGAGGAGAACAGAGGAGACAAGAGGAGAACAGAGGAGACAAGAGGAGAACAGATGAGAACAGAGGAGACTAGAGGAGAACAGATGAGAACAGAGGAGACTAGAGGAGAACAGATGAGAACAGAGGAGACTAGAGGAGAACAGATGAGAACAGAGGAGACAAGTGGAGACTAGAGGAGCCTAGAGGAGACTAGAGGAGACCAGAGGAGAACAGAGGAGACAAGAGGAGAACAGAGGAGACTAGAGGAGAACAGAGGAGACTAGAGGAGAACAGATGAGAACAGAGGAGACAAGAGGAGGACAGAGGAGAACAGAGGAGACTAGAGGAGACTAGAGGAGACTAGAGGAGACTAGAGGAGAACAGAGGAGACCAGAGGAGAACAGAGGAGAACAGAGGAGACAAGAGGAGAACAGATGAGAACAGAGGAGACCAGAGGAGGACAGAGGAGAACAGAGGAGACTAGAGGAGACTAGATACCAGAGGAGACCAGAGGAATGTGTCATGTGTAAAAGAACCCACAACCTCCCCTCTCCTGCCCTGCCCTCCCCTCTCCTGCTCTCCCCTCTCCTGCCCTCCCCTCTCCTACTTTCCCCTCCCCTCTCCTGCCCTGCCCTGCCCTCCCCTCCCCTGCCCTGTGTTGTGTAATCCTGGCATTGCGGTAGAGGGTCTGGGTCAATAATCATTCCTTGGGTGATTAATAAAAGCTGACATGCCTCCCCCCACCTCTCCCTCATCCCTCCCCCTCCCTCCCCCTCTACCTCTTCCTCCCTCCTGAGGGAAAGACTGATGGCAGGATTCTAATGAGAGAGGAGTCCCCCCCCCCTCTCTCTCTCCCTCCTCCTCCCCTCTCTCTCTATGGTCTCTGTGTAAATGTCCTTGGTTGTTCAGGGCCTAGGGGAAGGAGAGCACTGGGAAGTTGGCCATGCATACACTACAGTAATGCTGCTGAGAGGAGTAAGACACACGGTGTGAAACCAGTAGTGTGTGTGTGTGTGTGTGTGTGTGTGTGTGTGTGTGTGTGTGTGTGTGTGTGTGTGTGTGTGCCTGCAGGTACATGTGTGAATGGGGACTTCAGGAAACAGCAGAGGGAACACCCACTCTATCCACATCGAAGAGACAGCCTTGGAGAAGGTGGAAAGTTTTAAGTTCCTGGGCGTACACATTACAGACACGCTGAATTGGTCCACTCACACAGACAGTCTGGTGAAGAAGGCACAGCAGAGCCTCTTCACCCTCAGGAGGCTGAAGAAATGTGTCTTGCCACCTAAAACCCTGACAAACTTTTATAGATGCACAATCGAGAGCATCCTGTCGGGCTGTATCACCGCCTGGTACGGCAACTGCTCCGCCCACAACCGTAAGGCTCTCCAGAGGGTAGTGAGGTCTGTACAACGCATCCCCGGGGGCAAACTACCTGCCCTCGAGGACACCTACACCTCCCGATGACACAGGAAGGCCAAAAATATAATCATGGACAACAACCACCCGAGCCACTGCCTGTTCTCCCCGCTATCATCCAGAAGGCGAGGTCAGTACAGGTGCATCAAAGCTGGGACCGAGAGACTGAAAAACAGCTTCTGTCTCAAGGCCATCAGACTGATAAACAGCCATCACTAACTCAGAGAGGCTGCTGCCAACATACTGACCCAAATCACTGGCCTCTTTAAACAATCACAATGTCACTCTAAATAATGGCACTATAATAATGTCTACATATCCTACATTACTCATCCCAGATGTATATACTGTATTTATACCATCTATTGTATCTTGCCTATGCCGCTCGGCCATCGCTCATCCATATATTTATATGTACATATTCTCATTCACCCCTTTAGATTTCAGTGTATTAGGTAGATGTTGTGGAATTGTTAGATTACTTGATTACTTGTTAGATATTACCACACTGTCGGAACAAGAAACACAAGCATTTCACTACCCTCGCATTAATTAACATCTGCTAACCATGTGTATGTGACCAATAAAATGTGATTAGATTTTGACATAAGGGGACATGCTCTCTGCTCGGTGCTCCAACCCTGCTGTTGCTCTGTTAAAAACCTCCCAGGCTCCATCTTCCCCTGGCTCTCTTCTGGGAGATCTCACCCTGTCCGAGCCACCACAAAAACACACACACACACACACACACATATACACACACACATCCACATCCCCAGTGGTTGAGCTCCCTCAAAGGAGCACATCCCCTCTCATCACCAGCGCTCCTCCAGCTCTCTTCTCTCGAGTCCAAGCTCTCCCTCAGTCCAGAAGGAATCAGCCTCTCATTGGTCCCAGCTCTCCCTCTGTCTAGAAGGAATCAGCCTCTCATCAGTCCAATACAGTCCCATCCCTCCCTCAGTCCAGAAGGAATCAGCCTCTCATCAGTCCCATCTCTCCCTCAGTCCAGAAGGAATCAGCCTCTCATCAGTCCCATCTCTCCCTCTGTCTAGAAGGAATCAGCCTCTCATCAGTCCCATCTCTCCCTCAGTCCAGAAGGAATCAGCCTCTCATCAGTCCCATCTCTCCCTCAGTCCAGAAGGAATCAACCTCTCATCAGTCTAATCTCTCCCTCAGTCCAGAAGGAATCAGCCTCTCATCAGTCTAATACAGTCCCAGCTCTCCCTCAGTCCAGAAGGAATCAGCCTCTCATCAGTCCCATCTCTTCCTCAGTCCAGAAGGAATCAGCCTCTCATCAGTCCCATCTCTCCCTCAGTCTAGAAGGAATCAGCCTCTCATCAGTCCAATACAGTCCCATCTCTCCCTCAGTCCAGAAGGAATCAGCCTCTCATCAGTCCCATCTCTTCCTCAGTCCAGAAGGAATCAGCCTCTCATCAGTCCCATCTCTCCCTCAGTCTAGAAGGAATCAGCCTCTCATCAGTCCAATACAGTCCCATCTCTCCCTCAGTCCAGAAGGAATCAGCCTCTCATCAGTCCCATCTCTCCCTCAGTCCAGAAGGAATCAGCCTCTCATCAGTCTAATACAGTCCCAGCTCTACCTCAGTCCAGAAGGAATCAGCCTCTCATCAGTCCCATCTCTCCCTCAGTCCAGAAGGAATCAGCCTCTCATCAGTCCCATCTCTTCCTCAGTCCAGAAGGAATCAGCCTCTCATCAGTCCCATCTCTCCCTCAGTCCAGAAGGAATCAGCCTCTCATCAGTCTAATACAGTCCCAGCTCTACCTCAGTCCAGAAGGAATCAGCCTCTCATCAGTCCCATCTCTCCCTAAGTCCAGAAGGAATCAGCCTCTCATTCCCACTAGTCTTCTCATTCTCAGAACTCCTACACTGTTGTATCCCTTCAACCAGTCCTGGCAGCCCACACATTTCTGGAATAACACTTTGAACTTTATGTTGCACTGTGTTGGGTCCCTAATGTGGTAAACAAGCTCTCATAATCTCTTTAAATCATCCTGATGTCATTCCTCCATTCAGACCTCAGCATCCAGTCACCTGATGTCATTCCTCCATTCAGACCACAGCATCCAGTCACCTGGTGTCATTCCTCCATTCAGACCTCAGCATCCAGTCACCTGATGTCATTCCTCCATTCAGACCACAGCAGCCAAGTCACCTGATGTCATTCCTCCATTCAGACCACAGCATCCAGTCACCTGATGTCATTCCTCCATTCAGACCACAGCATCCAGTCACCTGGTTAGCAGATGTTATTGGTCACATACACATGGTTAGCAGATGTTATTGGTCACATACACATGGTTAGCAGATGTTATTGGTCACATGGTTAGCAGATGTTATTGGTCACATACACATGGTTAGCAGATGTTATTGGTCACATACACATGCTTAGCAGATGTTATTGGTCACATACACATGGTTAGCAGATGTTATTGGTCATACACATGGTTAGCAGATGTTATTGGTCACATACACATGGTTAGCAGATGTTATTGGTCACATACACATGGTTAGCAGATGTTATTGGTCACATGGTTAGCAGATGTTATTGGTCATACACATGGTTAGCAGATGTTATTGGTCACATACACATGGTTAGCAGATGTTATTGGTCACATACACATGGTTAGCAGATGTTATTGGTCATACACATGGTTAGCAGATGTTATTGGTCACATACACATGGTTAGCAGATGTTATTGGTCACATACACATGGTTAGCAGATGTTATTGGTCACATACACATGGTTAGCAGATGTTATTGGTCATACACATGGTTAGCAGATGTTATTGGTCACATACACATGGTTAGCAGATGTTATTGGTCACATACACATGGTTACCAGATGTTAATGTGAGTGTAGCGAAATGCTTGTGCTTCTAGTTCCGACAACGCAGTAATAACCAACGAGTAATCTAACCTAACAATTTCACAACAACTACCTTATACACACAAGTGTAAAGGGATAAAGAATATGTACATAAAAGATATATGAATGAGTGATGGTACAGAACGGCATAGGCAAGATGCAGTAGATGGTATCGAGTACAGTATATACATATGAGATGAGTAATGTAGGGTATTTAAACATTATATTAAGTAGCATTGTTAAAAGTGGCTAGTGATACATGTATTACATAAAGATGCAGTAGATGGTATCGAGTACAGTATGTGAGATGAGTAATGTAGGGTATACTTAGGCAATAGGATGCAATTTGGGATGCACACTACTGTCTGTCTGTCTGACTGTCTGTCTGTCTGTCTGTCTGTCTGTCTGTCTGTCTGTCTGTCTGTCTGTCTGTCTGTCTGTCTGTCTGTCTGTCTGTCTGTCTGTCTGTCTGTCTGTCTGTCTGTCTGTCTGTCTGTCTGTCTGTCTGTCAGCAGAAATGGGTCACCATGAATATGCTTGTACAGGGACTAGTTAAAGCCCTCCTCATTCTCCATTGTGAGACACCAGCTTATAGCCCTGAGGCTATTAGCTCCTACTTGTATACACTCTTAGAATGAAAGGTCGTATCTAGCGGCAGGTACCATTGGGACAGTAACCGAAAGGTTGCTGGATTCAGGGATTTTACTTAGCTCAGGGATTCAGGGATTTTACTTAGCTCAGGGATTCAGGGATTTTACTTAGCTCAGGGATTCAGGGATTTTACTTAGTTCAGGGATTCAGGGATTTTACTTAGCTCAGGGATTCAGGGATTTTACTTAGCTCAGGGATTCAGGGATTTTATTTAGCTCAGGGATTCAGGGATTTTACTTAGCTCAGGGATTCAGGGATTTTACTTAGCTCAGGGATTCAGGGATTTTACTTAGCTCAGGGATTCAGGGATTTTACTTAGTTCAGGGATTCAGGGATTTTACTTAGCTCAGGGATTCAGGGATTTTACTTAGCTCAGGGATTCAGGGATTTTACTTAGCTCAGGGATTCAGGGATTTTACTTAGCTCAGGGATTCAGGGATTTTATTTAGCTCAGGGATTCAGGGATTTTACTTAGCTCAGGGATTCAGGGATTTTATTTAGCTCAGGGATTCAGGGATTTTACTTAGCTCAGGGATTCAGGGATTTTACTTAGCTCAGGGATTCAGGGATTTTACTTAGCTCAGGGATTCAGGGATTTTACTTAGCTCAGGGATTCAGGGATTTTATTTAGCTCAGGGATTCAGGGATTTTACTTAGCTCAGGGATTCAGGGATTTTACTTAGCTCAGGGATTCGATCAAGCAACCTTTCGGTTACTGGCCCAATGCTCTAACCACCGCCCCAAAGATTAAGGCAGCCCCCCGCACCTCTCTGATTCAGAGACAGAGAGAGAGAGAGAGAGAGAGAGAGAAGGAGAGGGAGAGAAAAAAGGAGAGGGGGAGAGAGAGAGAAAAGGAGAGTGAGAGAGAGAAAAGGAGAGGGAGAGAGAGAGAGAGAGAGAGAGAAGGAGAAGGAGAGAGAGAGAGAGAGAGTGAGAGAAAAGGAGAGGGAGAGAGAGAGAGAAAAGGAGCGAGAGCGAGAGAGAGAAAAGGAGAGGGAGAGAGAGAGAGAGAGAGAAAAGGAGAGGGAGAGAGAGAGAGAAAAGGAGAGGGAGAGAGAGAGAGAAAAGGAGAGGAGAGAGAGGGAGAAAAGGAGAGGGAGCGAGAGAGAGAGAGAAAATGAGAGAGAAAAGGAGACAGAGAGAGAGAGAGAGAGAGAGAGGAGAGAGAGAGAGAGAGAGAGAGAGAGAGAGAGAGAGAGAGAGAGAAAGGAGAGAGAAAGGGAGACAGAGAGAGAGAGAGAGAGAGAGAGAGAGAGAGAGAGAGAGAGAGAGAAAGGAGAGAGAAAGGGAGACAGAGAGAGAGAGAGAGAGAGAGAGAGAGAGAGAGAGAGACAGAGAGAGAGAGAGAGAGAGAGAGAGAGAGAGAGAGAGAGAGAGAGAGATATACAGGTCACTGGTGATTCTATTTAAAGTACGGTGGACTACATACACACTCTACTGAGGGATGTGTCCATCTGCTGTTATCACAGTTGGGGGACTGAAACATTACAAACTGAAATCCATTTCTATCTAAACAAATCAGACAGGAGGAGGAAAAGCATCTCACCTGGAACGACCTATTCTGGGGTTCAAATCCATTTGGAGAATCAAAAGGTTTTTAATCAAACAGATTGAAAACAGATTGAAAACCATTATTGTGAATCATTTTTAGTTTTTTTTTACAAGATCAGATAACATTTTCAACGGGACAACACTAACAACAATAACCAATGGTCAAAATAGCCATGCATTGTACAGTAACTATAAGCATAACTATGAGAAGATAAGCTACAACATCGTATCGGGATATAACGCAATCGTTACGAATGTTAAGAGCTAATTACACCCTGACCATAGTTTGCTTTGTATGTTTCTATGTTTTGTTTGGTCAGGGTGTGATCTGAGTGGGCATTCTATGTTGGATGTCTAGTTTGTCTATTTCTATGTTTGGGCCTGATATGGTTCTCAATCAGAGGCAGGTGTTAGTCCTTGTCTCTGATTGGGAACCATATTTAGGTAGCCTGTTTTGTGTGGGGTTTTGTGGGTGGTTGTTTCCTGTCTTTGTCGCACCAGATAGGGCTGTTTCCTGTCTTTGTTGCACCAGATAGGGCTGTTTCCTGTCTTTGTGTTTGTTGCACCAGATGGGGCTGTTTCCTGTCTTTGTGTTTGTTGCACCAGATGGGGCTGTTTCCTGTCTTTGTGTTTGTTGCACCAGATAGGGCTGTTTCCTGTCTCTGTGTTTGTTGCACCAGATAGGGCTGTTTCCTGTCTCTGTGTTTGTTGCACCAGATAGGGCTGTTTCCTGTCTTTGTGTTTGTTGCACCAGATAGGGCTGTTTCCTGTCTTTGTGTTTGTTGCACCAGATAGGGCTGTTTCCTGTCTCTGTATTTGTTGCACCAGATTGGGCTGTTTCCTGTCTGTGTTTGTTGCACCAGATAGGGCTGTTTCCTGTCTTTGTGTTTGTTGCACCAGAAAGGCCTGTTTCCTGTCTTTGTGTTTGTGGCACCAGATAGGGCTGTTTCCTGTCTTTGTGTTTGTGGCACCAGATAGGGCTGTTTCCTGTCTTTGTGTTTGTTGCACCAGATAGGGCTGTTTCCTGTCTTTGTGTTTGTGGCACCAGATAGGGCTGTTTCCTGTCTTTGTGTTTGTGGCACCAGATAGGGCTGTTTCCTGTCTTTGTGTTTGTTGCACCAGATAGGGCTGTTTCCTGTCTTTGTGTTTGTTGCACCAGAAAGGGCTGTTTCCTGTCTTTGTGTTTGTTGCACCAGATAGGGCTGTTTCCTGTCTTTGTGTTTGTTGCACCAGATAGGGCTGTTTCCTGTCTTTGTGTTTGTTGCACCAGATAGGGCTGTTTCCTGTCTTTGTGTTTGTTGCACCAGATAGGGCTGTTTCCTGTCTTTGTGTTTGTTGCACCAGATAGGGCTGTTTCCTGTCTTTGTGTTTGTTGCACCAGATAGGGCTGTTTCCTGTCTCTGTGTTTGTTGCACCAGATAGGGCCGTTTCCTGTCTTTGTGTTTGGTGCACCAGATAGGGCTGTTTCCTGTCTCTGTGTTTGTTGCACCAGATAGGGCCGTTTCCTGTCTCTGTGTTTGTTGCTCCAGATAGGGTTGTTTCCTGTCTTTGTGTTTGTTGCACCAGATAGGGCTGTTTCCTGTCTCTGTGTTTGTTGCTCCAGATAGGGCTGTTTCCTGTCTCTGTGTTTGTTGCTCCAGATAGGGCTGTTTCCTGTCTCTGTGTTTGTTGCTCCAGATAGGGCTGTTTCCTGTCTCTGTGTTTGTTGCACCAGAGAGGGCTGTTTCCTGTCTCTGTGTTTGTTGCACCAGATAGGGCTGTTTCCTGTCTGTGTTTGTTGCACCAGATAGGACTGTTTCGGTTTTGCCACATGTATTGTTTTGCATTACGTTCATGGTGAGTTTTCCTCTATTAAAAACATGAACTATAACCACGCTGCGTTTTGGTCCGCTTCTCCTTCCCAGGAGGAAAACCGTTACACATGGAGGACATGTGCAGGTTGGTTGGTCTGTCAGACACTGTCCCTCATCTTACGGCAGGCAGCAATGTAGTGCGCTGCCAACCCACAGCTCTCTGCGTCTTCCCCAAACAGGACGGGGAGCCTACTCTCACCAGGTCTTTGAAACCTTGAATAAGGGTTTCACATTTGGGGAAATGTTTTATATTTTTTACATTTTGTCAGGAAATGCAGCTCTGTCTCAGGATCTCTCTCTCTCTCTTTCTCTCTCTCTCCATGTCTCTGTCTCTCTCTCCTCTCGCTCTCTCTCCATGTCTCTCTCTGTCTCTCCATCTCTCTATCTCCATGTATCCATGTCTATCTCCCTCCCTCCCTCTCTGTCTCTCTCCTATCTCTGTCTCTGTCTCTCTCTCTATCAATGCCGCCTCAGCAACAACTCTCTATTGCCAGTCTGTGTTCCTCCTGCATACCACTGGAGTGAAGTCATGAATCAACTGATGCCTTCTTCCCTGGGAGCCAGTCAGTATCACAGCAGTCAGTACCACAGCAGTCAGTATCACAGCAGTCAGCAGTCAGTACCACAGCAGTCAGTATCACAGCAGTCAGTATCACAGCAGTCAGCAGTCAGTATCACAGCAGTCAGTATCACAGCAGTCAGCAGTCAGTACCACAGCAGTCAGTACCACAGCAGTTAGTATCACAGCAGTCAGCAGTCAGTACCACAGCAGTCAGTATCACAGCAGTCAGTACCACAGCAGTCAGTATCACAGCAGTCAGTATCACAGCAGTCAGTACCACAGCAGTCAGTATCACAGCAGTCAGCAGTCAGTACCACAGCAGTCAGTACCACAGCAGTCAGTATCACAGCAGTCAGTACCACAGCAGTCAGTATCACATCAGTCAGCAGTCAGTACCACAGCAGTCAGTATCACAGCAGTCAGTATCACAGCAGTCAGTATCACAGCAGCCAGTATCACAGCAGTCAGTACCACAGCAGTCAGCAGTCAGCAGTCAGTATAACAGCAGTCAGCAGTCAGTATCACAGCAGTCAGTATCACAGCAGTAAGCAGTCAGTACCACAGCAGTCACTATCACAGCAGTAAGCAGTCAGTACCACAGCAGTCAGTATCACAGCAGTCAGTACCACAGCAGTCAGCAGTCAGTATCACAGCAGTCAGTACCACACCAGTCAGTATCACAGCAGTCAGTACCATAGCAGTCAGCAGTCAGTATCACAGCAGTCAGTACCACACCAGTCAGTATCACAGCAGTCAGCATTCAGCAGTCAGCAGTCACTATCACAGCAGTCAGTACCACAGCAGTCACTATCACAGCAGTAAGCAGTCAGTACCACAGCAGTCAGTACCACACCAGTCAGTATCACAGCAGTCAGCATTCAGCAGTCAGTATCACAGCAGTCAGTACCACAGCAGTCAGTACCACAGCAGTCAGTACCACAGCAGTCAGTATCACAGCAGTCAGCAGTCAGTATCACAGCAGTCAGCAGTCAGTATCACAGCAGTCAGCATTCAGCAGTCAGTATCACAGCAGTCAGCAGTCAGTATCACAGCAGTCAGTATCACAGCAGTCAGTACCACAGCAGTCAGTATCACAGCAGTCAGTACCACACCAGTCAGTATCACAGCAGTCAGTACCACAGCAGTCAGCAGTCAGTATCACAGCAGTCAGTACCACACCAGTCAGTATCACAGCAGTCAGCAGTCAGTATCACAGCAGTCAGTATCACAGCAGTCAGTATCACAGCAGTCAGTACCACACCAGTCAGTATCACAGCAGTCAGTAACACAGCAGTCAGCAGTCAGTATCACAGCAGTCAGTATCACAGCAGCCAGTATCACAGCAGTCAGTATCACAGCAGTCAGCAGCCAGTATCACAGCAGTCAGTATCACAGCAGTCAGTACCACAGCAGTTAGTATCACAGCAGTCAGCAGTCAGTACCACAGCAGTCAGTATCACAGCAGTTAGTATCACAGCAGTCAGCAGTCAGTACCACAGCAGTCAGTATCACAGCAGTCAGTATCACAGCAGTCAGTACCACAGCAGTCAGTATCACAGCAGTCAGCAGTCAGTACCACAGCAGTCAGTACCACAGCAGTCAGTATCACAGCAGTCAGTACCACAGCAGTCAGTATCACATCAGTCAGCAGTCAGTACCACAGCAGTCAGTATCACAGCAGTCAGTACCACAGCAGTCAGTACCACAGCAGTCAGTATCACAGCAGTCAGTATCACAGCAGCCAGTATCACAGCAGTCAGTACCACAGCAGTCAGCAGTCAGCAGTCAGTATAACAGCAGTCAGCAGTCAGTATCACAGCAGTCAGTATCACAGCAGTAAGCAGTCAGTACCACAGCAGTCACTATCACAGCAGTAAGCAGTCAGTACCACAGCAGTCAGTATCACAGCAGTCAGTACCACAGCAGTCAGCAGTCAGTATCACAGCAGTCAGTACCACACCAGTCAGTATCACAGCAGTCAGTACCACAGCAGTCAGCAGTCAGTATCACAGCAGTCAGTACCACACCAGTCAGTATCACAGCAGTCAGCATTCAGCAGTCAGCAGTCACTATCACAGCAGTCAGTACCACAGCAGTCACTATCACAGCAGTAAGCAGTGAGTACCACAGCAGTCAGTACCACACCAGTCAGTATCACAGCAGTCAGCATTCAGCAGTCAGTATCACAGCAGTCAGTATCACAGCAGTCAGTATCACAGCAGTCAGTACCACAGCAGTCAGTACCACAGCAGTCAGCAGTCAGTATCACAGCAGTCAGCAGTCAGTATCACAGCATTCAGCAGTCAGTATCACAGCAGTCAGCAGTCAGTATCACAGCAGTCAGTATCACAGCAGTCAGTACCACAGCAGTCAGTATCACAGCAGTCAGTACCACACCAGTCAGTATCACAGCAGTCAGTACCACAGCAGTCAGCAGTCAGTATCACAGCAGTCAGTACCACACCAGTCAGTATCACAGCAGTCAGCAGTCAGTATCACAGCAGTCAGTATCACAGCAGTCAGTACCACACCAGTCAGTATCACAGCAGTCAGTAACACAGCAGTCAGCAGTCAGTATCACAGCAGTCAGTATCACAGCAGCCAGTATCACAGCAGTCAGTATCACAGCAGTCAGCAGCCAGTATCACAGCAGTCAGTATCACAGCAGCCAGTATCACAGCAGTCAGTATCACAGCACTAAGCAGTCAGTACCACAGCAGTCAGTATCACAGCAGTCAGCAGTCAGTATCACAGCAGTCAGTATCACAGCAGCCAGTATCACAGCAGTCAGTACCACAGCAGTCAGCAGTCAGTACCACAGCAGTCAGTATCACAGCAGTCAGCAGTCAGTATCACAGCAGCCAGTATCACAGCAGTCAGTATCACAGCAGTCAGTATCACAGCAGTAAGCAGTCAGTACCACAGCAGTCAGTATCACAGCAGTCAGCAGTAAGTATCACAGCAGTCAGTATCACAGCAGCCAGTATCACAGCAGTCAGTACCACAGCAGTCAGCAGTCAGTACCACAGCAGTCAGTATCACAGCAGTAAGCAGTCAGTACCACAGCAGTCAGTATCACAGCAGTCAGCAGTCAGTATCACAGCAGTCAGTATCACTGCAGTCAGTACCACAGCAGTCAGCAGCCAGTATCACAGCAGTCAGTATCACAGCAGTCAGCAGTCAGTACCACAGCAGTCAGTATCACAGCAGTCAGCAGTCAGTATCACAGCAGTCAGTACCACAGCAGTCAGTTCCACAGCAGTCAGCAGTCAGTACCACAGCAGTCAGTACCACAGCAGTCAGCAGTCAGTAACACAGCAGTCAGTACCAAAGCAGTCAGTATCACAGCAGTCAGTACCACAGCAGTCAGTAGCTCTGGGTTTGACCTTGGCCCTATGGCTCCTGGCCCAGTGTGTGTGTGTGTGTGTGTGTGTGTGTGAGTGTATCCATGGCTCAGCAGGCATCAGGCTTCCAGCTCAATGGAATCAAAAAGAACACACACTCCCTCCTCCTCCTTCCTCTTCCTCCACTAACCAGAGATCTGAAAGGATTTGCTGTGATAGATCAGAACGTGTGTCCTGCTGCACGCATCACATCCTGGGGAAGAGGAAGAGGGTTATCAGACAGCTTCCCCCCTCAGATATCAGCCTGGGTCTGGTCACTATGTCAGACATCAGCCTGGTCTGGTCAGACATCAGCCTGGTCTGGTCACTATGTCAGACATCAGCCTGGTCTGGTCACTATGTCAGACATCAGCCTGGGTCTGGTCAGCATGTCAGACATCAGCCTGGGTCTGGTCAGACATCAGCCTGGGTCTGGTCACTATGTCAGATATCAGCCTGGTCTGGTCAGACATCAGCCTGGTCTGGTCAGACATCAGCCTGGGTCTGGTCACTATGTCAGACATCAGCCTGGGTCTGGTCACTATGTCAGACATCAGCCTGGTCTGGTCAGACATCAGCCTGGGTCTGGTCAGACATCAGCCTGGGTCTGGTCACTATGTCAGACATCAGCCTGGGTCTGGTCAGCATATCAGACATCAGCCTGGGTCTGGTCACTATGTCAGACATCAGCCTGGGTCTGGTCAGACATCAGCCTGGGTCTGGTCACTATGTCAGACATCAGCCTGGGTCTGGTCAGACATCAGCCTGGGTCTGGTCACTATGTCAGACATCAGCCTGGGTCTGGTCACTATGTCAGACATCAGCCTGGGTCTGGTCACTATGTCAGACATCAGCCTGGGTCTGGTCACTATGTCAGATATCAGCCTGGGTCTGGTCAGACATCAGCCTGGGTCTGGTCAGCATGTCAGACATCAGCCTGGGTCTGGTCAGACATCAGCCTGGGTCTGGTCAGACATCAGCCTGGGTCTGGTCAGACATCAGCCTGGGTCTGGTCAGACATCAGCCTGGGTCTGGTCACTATGTCAGACATCAGCCTGGGTCTGGTCACTATGTCAGATATCAGCCTGGGTCTGGTCACTATGTCAGACATCAGCCTGGGTCTGGTCAGACATCAGCCTGGGTCTGGTCACTATGTCAGACATCAGCCTGGTCTGGTCACTATGTCAGACATCAGCCTGGTCTGGTCAGACATCAGCCGGGTCTGGTCACTATGTCAGACATCAGCCTGGGTCTGGTCAGACATCAGCCTGGGTCTGGTCAGCATGTCAGACATCAGCCTGGGTCTGGTCACTATGTCAGACATCTGCCTGGGTCTGGTCACTATGTCAGACATCAGCCTGGGTCTGGTCAGACATCAGCCTGGGTCTGGTCAGCATGTCAGACATCAGCCTGGGTCTGGTCACTATGTCAGACATCAGCCTGGTCTGGTCACTATGTCAGACATCAGCCTGGTCTGGTCACTATGTCAGACATCAGCCTGGGTCTGGTCACTATGTCAGACATCAGCCTGGGTCTGGTCAGACATCAGCCTGGGTCTGGTCACTATGTCAGACATCAGCCTGGTCTGGTCAGACATCAGCCTGGGTCTGGTCACTATGTCAGACATCAGCCTGGGTCTGGTCAGACATCAGCCTGGGTCTGGTCACTATGTCAGACATCAGCCTGGGTCTGGTCAGACATCAGCCTGGGTCTGTTCACTATGTCAGACATCAGCCTGGGTCTGGTCACTATGTCAGACATCAGCCTGGGTCTGGTCACTATGTCAGACATCAGCCTGGTCTGGTCAGACATCAGCCTGGGTCTGGTCACTATGTCAGACATCAGCCTGGGTCTGGTCACTATGTCAGATATCAGCCTGGGTCTGGTCAGACATCAGCCTGGGTCTGGTCAGCATGTCAGACATCAGCTTGGGTCTGGTCAGCATGTCAGACATCAGCCTGGGTCTGGTCAGCATGTCAGACATCAGCCTGGGTCTGGTCAGACATCAGCCTGGGTCTGGTCAGACATCAGCCTGGGTCTGGTCACTATGTCAGACATCAGCCTGGGTCTGGTCACTATGTCAGATATCAGCCTGGGTCTGGTCACTATGTCAGACATCAGCCCTGGGTCTGGTCAGACATCAGCCTGGGTCTGGTCACTATGTCAGACATCAGCCTGGGTCTGGTCACTATATCAGACATCAGCCTGGTCTGGTCACTATGTCAGACATCAGCCTGGTCTGGTCACTATGTTAGACATCAGCCTGGTCTGGTCAGACATCAGCCTGGGTCTGGTCACTATGTCAGACATCAGCCTGGGTCTGGTCACTATGTCAGACATCAGCCTGGGTCTGGTCACTATGTCAGACATCAGCCTGGGTCTGGTCAGACATCAGCCTGGGTCTGGTCACTATGTCAGACATCAGCCTGGTCTGGTCAGACATCAGCCTGGGTCTGGTCACTATGTCAGACATCAGCCTGGTCTGGTCACTATGTCAGACATCAGCCTGGGTCTGGTCACTATGTCAGATATCAGCCTGGGTCTGGTCACTATGTCAGACATCAGCCTGGGTCTGGTCAGACATCAGCCTGGGTCTGGTCAGCATGTCAGACATCAGCCTGGGTCTGGTCACTATGTCAGACATCAGCCTGGGTCTGGTCACTATGTCAGACATCAGCCTGGGTCTGGTCAGACATCAGCCTGGTTCTGGTCAGCATGTCAGACATCAGCCTGGGTCTGGTCACTATGTCAGATATCAGCCTGGGTCTGGTCACTATGTCAGACATCAGCCTGGGTCTGGTCACTATGTCAGATATCAGCCTGGTCTGGTCAGACATCAGCCTGGGTCTGGTCACAATGTCAGACATCAGCCTGGTCTGGTCACTATGTCAGACATTAGCCTGGTTCTGGTCACTATGTCAGACATCAGCCTGGTTCTGGTCACTATGTCAGACATCAGCCTGGGTCTGGTCACTATGTCAGATATCAGCCTGGGTCTGGTCACTATGTCAGACATCAGCCTGGGTCTGGTCAGACATCAGCCTGGGTCTGGTCACTATGTCAGACATCAGCCTGGGTCTGGTCACTATGTCAGATATCAGCCTGGGTCTGGTCACTATGTCAGACATCAGCCTGGGTCTGGTCACTATGTCAGATATCAGCCTGGGTCTGGTCACTATGTCAGACATCAGCCTGGGTCTGGTCAGACATCAGCCTGAGTCTGGTCACTATGTCAGATATCTGATCAGACATCAGCCTGGTCTGGTCAGACCTCAGCCTGGGTCTGGTCACTATCAGCCTGGGTCTGGTCACTATCAGCCTGGGTCTGGTCAGGAAGGCTGTGAGACAAACTTCTATTTGACCCCACGACACACTGAAGCACCCATGTCAGTCAGTCAGATGAAATTTAGCCCTAATGTCAGTCAGTCAGATAAAATGGGCCCTAATGTCAGTCAGTCAGATAAAATGTCAGATATCAGCCTGGGTCTGGTCACTATGTCAGACATCAGCCTGGGTCTGGTCAGACATCAGCCTGGGTCTGGTCACTATGTCAGACATCAGCCTGGGTCTGGTCACTATGTCAGACATCTGCCTGGGTCTGGTCACTATGTCAGACATCAGCCTGGGTCTGGTCAGACATCAGCCTGGGTCTGGTCAGCATGTCAGACATCAGCCTTGGTCTGGTCACTATGTCAGACATCAGCCTGGTCTGGTCACTATGTCAGACATCAGCCTGGTCTGGTCACTATGTCAGACATCAGCCTGGGTCTGGTCACTATGTCAGACATCAGCCTGGGTCTGGTCAGACATCAGCCTGGGTCTGGTCACTATGTCAGACATCAGCCTGGTCTGGTCAGACATCAGCCTGGGTCTGGTCACTATGTCAGACATCAGCCTGGGTCTGGTCAGACATCAGCCTGGGTCTGGTCACTATGTCAGACATCAGCCTGGGTCTGGTCAGACATCAGCCTGGGTCTGTTCACTATGTCAGACATCAGCCTGGGTCTGGTCACTATGTCAGACATCAGCCTGGGTCTGGTCACTATGTCAGACATCAGCCTGGTCTGGTCAGACATCAGCCTGGGTCTGGTCACTATGTCAGACATCAGCCTGGGTCTGGTCACTATGTCAGATATCAGCCTGGGTCTGGTCAGACATCAGCCTGGGTCTGGTCAGCATGTCAGACATCAGCTTGGGTCTGGTCAGCATGTCAGACATCAGCCTGGGTCTGGTCAGCATGTCAGACATCAGCCTGGGTCTGGTCAGACATCAGCCTGGGTCTGGTCAGACATCAGCCTGGGTCTGGTCACTATGTCAGACATCAGCCTGGGTCTGGTCACTATGTCAGATATCAGCCTGGGTCTGGTCACTATGTCAGACATCAGCCCTGGGTCTGGTCAGACATCAGCCTGGGTCTGGTCACTATGTCAGACATCAGCCTGGGTCTGGTCACTATATCAGACATCAGCCTGGTCTGGTCACTATGTCAGACATCAGCCTGGTCTGGTCACTATGTTAGACATCAGCCTGGTCTGGTCAGACATCAGCCTGGGTCTGGTCACTATGTCAGACATCAGCCTGGGTCTGGTCACTATGTCAGACATCAGCCTGGGTCTGGTCACTATGTCAGACATCAGCCTGGGTCTGGTCAGACATCAGCCTGGGTCTGGTCACTATGTCAGACATCAGCCTGGTCTGGTCAGACATCAGCCTGGGTCTGGTCACTATGTCAGACATCAGCCTGGTCTGGTCACTATGTCAGACATCAGCCTGGGTCTGGTCACTATGTCAGATATCAGCCTGGGTCTGGTCACTATGTCAGACATCAGCCTGGGTCTGGTCAGACATCAGCCTGGGTCTGGTCAGCATGTCAGACATCAGCCTGGGTCTGGTCACTATGTCAGACATCAGCCTGGGTCTGGTCACTATGTCAGACATCAGCCTGGGTCTGGTCAGACATCAGCCTGGTTCTGGTCAGCATGTCAGACATCAGCCTGGGTCTGGTCACTATGTCAGATATCAGCCTGGGTCTGGTCACTATGTCAGACATCAGCCTGGGTCTGGTCACTATGTCAGATATCAGCCTGGTCTGGTCAGACATCAGCCTGGGTCTGGTCACAATGTCAGACATCAGCCTGGTCTGGTCACTATGTCAGACATTAGCCTGGTTCTGGTCACTATGTCAGACATCAGCCTGGTTCTGGTCACTATGTCAGACATCAGCCTGGGTCTGGTCACTATGTCAGATATCAGCCTGGGTCTGGTCACTATGTCAGACATCAGCCTGGGTCTGGTCAGACATCAGCCTGGGTCTGGTCACTATGTCAGACATCAGCCTGGGTCTGGTCACTATGTCAGATATCAGCCTGGGTCTGGTCACTATGTCAGACATCAGCCTGGGTCTGGTCACTATGTCAGATATCAGCCTGGGTCTGGTCACTATGTCAGACATCAGCCTGGGTCTGGTCAGACATCAGCCTGAGTCTGGTCACTATGTCAGATATCTGATCAGACATCAGCCTGGTCTGGTCAGACCTCAGCCTGGGTCTGGTCACTATCAGCCTGGGTCTGGTCACTATCAGCCTGGGTCTGGTCAGGAAGGCTGTGAGACAAACTTCTATTTGACCCCACGACACACTGAAGCACCCATGTCAGTCAGTCAGATGAAATTTAGCCCTAATGTCAGTCAGTCAGATAAAATGGGCCCTAATGTCAGTCAGTCAGATAAAATGGGCCCTAATGTCAGTCAGTCAGATAAAATGGGCCCTAATGTCAGTCAGTCAGTCAGATAAAATGTTCCTTCTGCCCTCCCCCCTACCCCCTCCCCTTCTGCCCTCCCCCTCCCCCTGGCCCTTCTGCCCTCCCCCTTACCCCCTCCCCTTCTGCCCTCACCCTACCCCTGGTCCTTCTGCCATCAACATCCTCTCAAAATGGGGTCGGTAATATCTCCGCATGTGTTCTTGTTGCGCATGTGTTTGTCATGTAGCTCTGCTGACGGCTGTATACATGTGGGAGGTGGGCAGTGATTTTGTGGTCTCCCATGCTAGGTGTCGTGTCCTGCTAGGGGTCATGTCCTGCTAGGGGTCGTGTCCTGTCACTATGTCAGACATCAGCCTGGGTCTGGTCACTATGTCAGACATCAGCCTGGGTCTGGTCAGACATCAGCCTGGGTCTGGTCACTATGTCAGACATCAGCCTGGTCTGGTCAGACATCAGCCTGGGTCTGGTCACTATGTCAGACATCAGCCTGGGTCTGGTCAGACATCAGCCTGGGTCTGGTCACTATGTCAGACATCAGCCTGGGTCTGGTCAGACATCAGCCTGGGTCTGTTCACTATGTCAGACATCAGCCTGGGTCTGGTCACTATGTCAGACATCAGCCTGGGTCTGGTCACTATGTCAGACATCAGCCTGGTCTGGTCAGACATCAGCCTGGGTCTGGTCACTATGTCAGACATCAGCCTGGGTCTGGTCACTATGTCAGATATCAGCCTGGGTCTGGTCAGACATCAGCCTGGGTCTGGTCAGCATGTCAGACATCAGCTTGGGTCTGGTCAGCATGTCAGACATCAGCCTGGGTCTGGTCAGCATGTCAGACATCAGCCTGGGTCTGGTCAGACATCAGCCTGGGTCTGGTCAGACATCAGCCTGGGTCTGGTCACTATGTCAGACATCAGCCTGGGTCTGGTCACTATGTCAGATATCAGCCTGGGTCTGGTCACTATGTCAGACATCAGCCCTGGGTCTGGTCAGACATCAGCCTGGGTCTGGTCACTATGTCAGACATCAGCCTGGGTCTGGTCACTATATCAGACATCAGCCTGGTCTGGTCACTATGTCAGACATCAGCCTGGTCTGGTCACTATGTTAGACATCAGCCTGGTCTGGTCAGACATCAGCCTGGGTCTGGTCACTATGTCAGACATCAGCCTGGGTCTGGTCACTATGTCAGACATCAGCCTGGGTCTGGTCACTATGTCAGACATCAGCCTGGGTCTGGTCAGACATCAGCCTGGGTCTGGTCACTATGTCAGACATCAGCCTGGTCTGGTCAGACATCAGCCTGGGTCTGGTCACTATGTCAGACATCAGCCTGGTCTGGTCACTATGTCAGACATCAGCCTGGGTCTGGTCACTATGTCAGATATCAGCCTGGGTCTGGTCACTATGTCAGACATCAGCCTGGGTCTGGTCAGACATCAGCCTGGGTCTGGTCAGCATGTCAGACATCAGCCTGGGTCTGGTCACTATGTCAGACATCAGCCTGGGTCTGGTCACTATGTCAGACATCAGCCTGGGTCTGGTCAGACATCAGCCTGGTTCTGGTCAGCATGTCAGACATCAGCCTGGGTCTGGTCACTATGTCAGATATCAGCCTGGGTCTGGTCACTATGTCAGACATCAGCCTGGGTCTGGTCACTATGTCAGATATCAGCCTGGTCTGGTCAGACATCAGCCTGGGTCTGGTCACAATGTCAGACATCAGCCTGGTCTGGTCACTATGTCAGACATTAGCCTGGTTCTGGTCACTATGTCAGACATCAGCCTGGTTCTGGTCACTATGTCAGACATCAGCCTGGGTCTGGTCACTATGTCAGATATCAGCCTGGGTCTGGTCACTATGTCAGACATCAGCCTGGGTCTGGTCAGACATCAGCCTGGGTCTGGTCACTATGTCAGACATCAGCCTGGGTCTGGTCACTATGTCAGATATCAGCCTGGGTCTGGTCACTATGTCAGACATCAGCCTGGGTCTGGTCACTATGTCAGATATCAGCCTGGGTCTGGTCACTATGTCAGACATCAGCCTGGGTCTGGTCAGACATCAGCCTGAGTCTGGTCACTATGTCAGATATCTGATCAGACATCAGCCTGGTCTGGTCAGACCTCAGCCTGGGTCTGGTCACTATCAGCCTGGGTCTGGTCACTATCAGCCTGGGTCTGGTCAGGAAGGCTGTGAGACAAACTTCTATTTGACCCCACGACACACTGAAGCACCCATGTCAGTCAGTCAGATGAAATTTAGCCCTAATGTCAGTCAGTCAGATAAAATGGGCCCTAATGTCAGTCAGTCAGATAAAATGGGCCCTAATGTCAGTCAGTCAGATAAAATGGGCCCTAATGTCAGTCAGTCAGTCAGATAAAATGTTCCTTCTGCCCTCCCCCCTACCCCCTCCCCTTCTGCCCTCCCCCTCCCCCTGGCCCTTCTGCCCTCCCCCTTACCCCCTCCCCTTCTGCCCTCACCCTACCCCTGGTCCTTCTGCCATCAACATCCTCTCAAAATGGGGTCGGTAATATCTCCGCATGTGTTCTTGTTGCGCATGTGTTTGTCATGTAGCTCTGCTGACGGCTGTATACATGTGGGAGGTGGGCAGTGATTTTGTGGTCTCCCATGCTAGGTGTCGTGTCCTGCTAGGGGTCATGTCCTGCTAGGGGTCGTGTCCTGCTAGGGGTCGTGTCCTGCTAGGGGTCGTGTCCTGCGTTGCCCAGTGTTAGCAGTCCGGCTGTCTTGTCTACGACTGTACGTGTGGTCAGTTGTATAAAGTTTTCCTCTGTAGAGATCAGGACAGATTTAGAGCCACAGTCCCTCCTAGGAGACATAATAACTGAGAATATGTGACAACCACTGATACACACACACACACACACAAATACAGACTCAACCACACACATGCCCAGACCGGCAGACCGAGGAGCACTAACACGGGAGTGTGGTAGTGAGACTTCTGAGAGTAAATATTGAGTGAGTAATTACGGACTTGGTCTCCACGCATAACAAGAATGTGACAGCGGATTACGAGCGGTTGTGGATATACAAGACACGTCTCTGTTTTACAGCCTGTTTACTGACTGCTTCCGACAGGCTGCTCTGAAGCTGATCACAGTGTTGTGACTGGAGAAATAAAGAGGAATCTATATCTTATTAATGACCTGTTTAACTAGTAGAATATATAACTAACCCTCATGTAACCACTACCCTATTAATGACCTGTTTAACTAGTAGAATATATAACTAACCCTCATGTAACCACTACCCTATTAATGACCTGTTTAACTAGTAGAATATATAACTAACCCTCATGTAACCACTACCCTATTAATGACCTGTTTAACTAGTAGAATATATAACTAACCCTCATATAACCACTGACTACCCTATTAATGACCTGTTTAACTAGTAGAATATATAACTAACCCTCATGTATCCACTGACTACCCTATTAATGACCTGTTTAACTAGTAGAATATATAACTAACCCTCATGTAACCACTGACTACCCTATTAATGACCTGTTTAACTAGTAGAATATATAACTAACCCTCATGTAACCACTGACTACCCTATTAATGACCTGTTTAACTAGTAGAATATATAACTAACCCTCATGTAACCACTACCCTATTAATGACCTGTTTAACTAGTAGAATATATAACTAACCCTCATATAACCACTGACTACCCTATTAATGACCTGTTTAACTAGTAGAATATATAACTAACCCTCATATAACCACTACCCTATTAATGACCTGTTTAACTAGTAGAATATATAACTAACCCTCATATAACCACTACCCTATTAATGACCTCTTTAACTAGTAGAATATATAACTAACCCTCATGTAACCACTGACTACCCTATTAATGACCTGTTTAACTAGTAGAATATATAACTAACCCTCATGTAACCACTGACTACCCTATTAATGACCTGTTTAACTAGTAGAATATATAACTAACCCTCATGTAACCACTACCCTATTAATGACCTGTTTAACTAGTAGAATATATAACTAACCCTCATGTAACCACTACCCTATTAATGAACTGTTTAACTAGTAGAATATATAACTAACCCTCATGTAACCACTACCCTATTAATGACCTGTTTAACTAGTAGAATATATAACTAACCCTCATATAACCACTACCCTATTAATGACCTGTTTAACTAGTAGAATATATAACTAACCCTCATATAACCACTACCCTATTAATGACCTCTTTAACTAGTAGAATATATAACTAACCCTCATGTAACCACTGACTACCCTATTAATGACCTGTTTAACTAGTAGAATATATAACTAACCCTCATGTATCCACTGACTACCCTATTAATGACCTGTTTAACTAGTAGAATATATAACTAACCCTCATGTAACCACTACCCTATTAATGACCTGTTTAACTAGTAGAATATATAACTAACCCTCATGTATCCACTGACTACCCTATTAATGACCTGTTTAACTAGTATAATATATAACTAACCCTCATGTAACCACTGACTACCCTATTAATGACCTGTTTAACTAGTAGAATATATAACTAACCCTCATGTAACCACTACCCTATTAATGACCTGTTTAACTAGTAGAATATATAACTAACCCTCATGTATCCACTGACTACCCTATTAATGACCTGTTTAACTAGTAGAATATATAACTAACCCTCATGTAACCACTGACTACCCTATTAATGACCTGTTTAACTAGTAGAATATATAACTAACCCTCATGTAACCACTGACTACCCTATTAATGACCTGTTTAACTAGTAGAATATATAACTAACCCTCATATAACCACTACCCTATTAATGACCTGTTTAACTAGTAGAATATATAACTAACCCTCATGTAACCACTGACTACCCTATTAATGACCTGTTTAACTAGTAGAATATATAACTAACCCTCATATAACCACTACCCTATTAATGACCTGTTTAACTAGTAGAATATATAACTAACCCTCATATAACCACTACCCTATTAATGACCTGTTTAACTAGTAGAATATATAACTAACCCTCATATAACCACTGACTACCCTATTAATGACCTGTTTAACTAGTAGAATATATAACTAACCCTCATATAACCACTGACTACCCTATTAATGACCTGTTTAACTAGTAGAATATATAACTAACCCTCATGTAACCACTGACAACCCTATTAATGACCTGTTTAACTAGTAGAATATATAACTAACCCTCATATAACCACTAACTACCCTATTAATGACCTGTTTAACTAGTAGAATATATAACTAACCCTCATGTAACCACTACCCTATTAATGACCTGTTTAACTAGTAGAATATATAACTAACCCTCATATAACCACTACCCTATTAATGACCTGTTTAACTAGTAGAATATATAACTAACCCTCATGTATCCACTGACTACCCTATTAATGACCTGTTTAACTAGTAGAATATATAACTAACCCTCATATAACCACTACCCTATTAATGACCTGTTTAACTAGTAGAATATATAACTAACCCTCATGTAACCACTGACTACCCTATTAATGACCTGTTTAACTAGTAGAATATATAACTAACCCTCATGTAACCACTGACTACCCTATTAATAACATGTTTAACTAGTAGAATATATAACTAACCCTCATATAACCACTACCCTATTAATGACCTGTTTAACTAGTAGAATATATAACTAACCCTCATGTAACCACTACCCTATTAATGACCTGTTTAACTAGTAGAATATATAACTAACCCTCATATAACCACTGACTACCCTATTAATGACCTGTTTAACTAGTAGAATATATAAGGACTAAGGAGGCCTGCTGCACTAAGGAGGCCTTCTGTACTAAAGAGGCCTGCTGTACTGAGGCAGCTATACTAAGGAGGCCTGCTGTACTAAGGAGGCCTGCTGTACTAAGGAGGCCTGCTGTACTAAGGAGGCCTGCTATACTAGGGAGGCTGCTGTACTAAGGGTGCCTGCTGTACTAAGGAGGCTGCTGTACTAAGGAGGCCTGCTGTACTAAGGAGGCTGCTGTACTAAGGGGGCCTGCTGTACCAAGGGGGCAGGTATACTAAGGAGGCCTGCTGTACTAAGGAGGCCTGCTGTACTAAGGAGGCCTGCTATACAAGGGAGGCTGCTGTACTAAGGGGGCCTGCTGTACTAAGGAGGCTGCTGTACTAAGGAGGCCTGCTGTACTAAGGAGGCTGCTGTACTAAGGGGGCCTGCTGTACTAAGGAGGCCTGCTGTACTAAGGAGGCAGGTATACTAAGGAGGCCTGCTGTACTAAGGAGGCCTGCTGTACTAAGGAGGCAGGTATACTAAGGAGGCCTGCTGTACTAAGGAGGCCTGCTGTACTAAGAAGGCCTGCTGTACTAATGAGGCCTGCTGTACTAAGGAGGCAGGTATACTAAGGAGGCCTGCTGTACTAAGGAGGCCTGCTTTACTAAGGAGGCAGGTATACTAAGGAGGCTGCTGTACTAAGGGGGCCTGCTGTACTAAGGAGGCATGCTGTACTAAGAAGGCAGGTATACTAAGGAGGCCTGCTGTACTAAGGAGGCCTGCTGTACTAAGGAGGCCTGCTGTACTAAGGAGGCATGCTGTACTAAGGAGGCATGCTGTACTAAGGAGGCAGGTATACTAAGGAGGCTGCTGTACTAAGGAGGCCTGCTGTACTAAGGAGGCTGCTGTACTAAGGTGGCCTGCTGTACTAAGGTGGCCTGCTGTACTAAGGAGGCAGGTATACTAAGGAGGCCTGCTGTACTAAGGAGGCAGGTATACTAAGGAGGCCTGCTGTACTATGGATCTCAATAGCAACACTGTCTGATGTTCTGCTTTCATAAAAGTTCAACAATAGCAGTTGTTCTGAGAATGCTGTTTACCTGCAATACACACTGAGCGTACCCAACATTAGGTTGGTACCCAACACCTTCCTGATGTACCTACAATACACACTGGGCGTACCCAGCATTACAAACACCTTCCTGATGTACCCAACATTACAAACACATTCCTGATGTACCCAACATTACAAACACCTTCCTGATGTACCCAGCATTACAAACACCTTCCTGATGTACCCAACATTACAAACACATTCCTGATGTACCCAACATTACAAACACCTTCCTGATGTACCCAACATTACAAACACCTTCCTGATGTACCCAACATTACAAACACCTTCCTGATGTACCCAACATTACAAACACCTTCCTGATATACCTACAATACACACTGAGTGTACCCAACATTACAAACACCTTCCTGATGTACCCAACATTACAAACACCTTCCTGATGTACCTACAATACACACTGAGCGTACCCAACATTAGGTTGTTACCCAACATTAGGTTGTTACCCAACATTAGGTTGGTACCCAACACCTTCCTAATATTGAGTTGCACCCCCTTTTTCCATCAGGGAATGGACTCTACAAGGTGTCTAAAGCGTTCCACAGGGCTGCTGATCCATGTTGACTCCAATGCTTCCCTCAGTTGTGTCAAGTTGTCTGGATGTGTTTTGGGTGGTGGACCGTTCTTGATACACACGGGGAAACTGTTGAGTGTCAAAAACCTTCAAACTTAAACAGTTAGTCTTGCTCATTCACCCTCTGAAGAGCACACAATCCATGTCTCAATTGTCTCAAGGCTTAAAAATCCTTCTTTAACCCGACTCCTCCAGCTTCATCTACACTGACTGAAGTGGATTTAACAAGTGACATCAATAAGGGATCATAGCTTTCACCTGGATTCACCTGGTCAGACTATGTCATGGAAAGAGCAGGTGTTCCTAATGTTTTGTCTAGTCAGCATCTAGGCTACAGTACATGTTACCTTTATTTAACTAGGCAAGTCGGTTAAGAACAAATTATTATTTACAATGACGGCCTACTGGGGAACGGTGGGTTAACTGCCTTGTTCAGGGGCAGAAGGACAGATTTTTACCTTGTCAGCTCGGGGATTCAATCTTGCAACCTTTCAGTTACTGACCCAACGCTCTAAACACTAGGCTACCTGCCGCACACACACACACACACACACACACACACACACACACACACACACACACACACACACACACACACACACACACACACACACACACACACACACACACACACACACACACGCAGTAAGGAGTAGTTAACCAGACTATGATACTGCAACGCTATGCTGTAAACCACAATATTCTACCCAGCGTCAACCTGACACTCACTTTCCAATCCTCTTTCTGAGCATCCGGGCCTCTGTACAGTGTGTAATGAACTCTACATTGTTAAATTCACATGGTATAAGTCTGCTGATCAGGATCATTCTGGATCAGGCTGAATTCAACAGGAATATGGGTCATTAAATGGGGCCTCTGACCTCACAGTGAGAAGCATTGTCCTCTCTCTTCTCAGCAGGGCCAAGGCATTTACACACACACACACACACACACACACGCGCAAACACACACACACACACACGCGCAAACACACACACACACACACACACACACACACACACACACACACACACACACACACACACACACACACACACACACACACACACACACACACACACACACGCGCAAACACACACACACACACGCGCAAACACACACACACACACACACACACACATGCGCGCGCAAACACACACACACATGCGCAAACACACACACACACACACACACACACACACACACACACATGCGCAAACACACACACACACACACACACATGCGCGCACAAACACACACACACATGCGCAAACACACACACACACATGCGCAAACACACACACACACACACACTCGCACATGCGCAAACACACACCGTGTGCACGCACCCCCCACTGCAGTAAGGAGTAGTGACCACTATGAGTGGTAACCATTGTGTTGACCGGCCACTTGACAAACCCACTGGCCCCTTGGAGAGAGGAAGTACTGCATCCACTCCTCACTCTGAGACAAACGAGCCCTGAGACTGGCCTGTCAGTGAGGGGTGGGGTGTGACAGACAGCCCTGGAGGGAGGGCCCAGGACCAGCAGGACATCAGGAGGAGAGAGACAGAGGCCCAACAGGACATCAGGAGGAGAGAGACAGAGACCCAACAGGACATCAGGAGGAGGGAGACAGAGACCCAACAGGACATCAGGAGGAGAGACCGAGGCCCAGGACCAGCAGGACATCAGGAGGAGAGAGACAGAGACCCAACAGGACATCAGGAGGAGAGACCGAGGCCCAGGACCAGCAGGACATCAGGAGGAGAGAGACAGAGACCCACCAGGACATCAGGAGGAGAGACCGAGGCCCAGGACCAGCAGGACATCAGGAGGAGAGAGACAGAGACCCAGCAGGACATCAGGAGGAGGGAGACAGAGGCCCAGGACATCAGGAGGAGGGAGACAGAGACCCAGGACATCAGGAGGAGGGAGACAGAGGCCCAGGAAAAGCAGGACATCAGGAGGAGAGACAGAGGCCCAACATGACATCAGGAGGAGAGAGACAGAGGCCCAGGACATCAGGAGGAGAGACCGAGGCCCAGGAAAAGCAGGACATCAGGAGGAGAGAGACAGAGGCCTGTTCCTGTCTCTGTTCATGTCTCTGTTCATGTCTCTGTCCCTGTCCATGTCTCTCTGTCTCTGTCCCTGTCTCTGTCTCTGTCTCTCTTTCTCCCCCATCGTCCCTCCCTCAAACCTCTGTTTTAATATCTATGGTATATCACACAGTCAGTAAACACACACACAGACACACACACAAAACAAACACACACACACAGAGAGAGACACACACTGACACACACAAAACAAACACACACACAGGCCCCAAGACATCAGGAGGAGAGGGACAGAGACCCAGGATATCAGGAGGAGAGAGACAGAGGCCCAGGAAAATCAGGACATCAGGAGGAAAGACAGAGGCCCAGGACATCAGGAGGAGAGACAGAGGCCCAACAGGACATCAGGAGGAGAGAGACAGAGGCCCAACAGGATATCAGGAGGAGAGACAGAGGCCCATCAGGACATCAGGAGGAGAGACAGAAGCCCAACAGGACATCAGGAGGAGAGAGACAGAGGCCCAGCAGGACATCAGGAGGAGAGAGAAAGAGGCCCAGGACATCAGGGGGAGATAGACAGAGACCCAGGACATCAGGAGGAGAGAGACAGAGGCCCAGGACATCGGGGGAGAGAGACAGAGGCCCAGCAGGACATCAGGAGGAGAGAGACAGAGGCCCAACAGGACATCAGGAGGAGAGACAGAGGCCCAACAGGACATCAGGAGGAGAGAGACAGAGGCCCAGGAGCAACAGGACATCAGGAGGAGAGACAGAGACAGCCCCAACCCCAACCTCAACCCCCCAGCCCCAACCTCCACCCCCCAGCCCCAACCCCAACCCCAACCTGAAAACACCTCTGGATAACCTATGCAGCACGTACTTTTCTGTCTCTGTCTCTGTCCCTGTCCCTGTCTCTGTCCCTGTCCATGTCTCTGTCCCTGTCTCTGTCCATGTCTCTGTCCCTGTCTCTGTTCCTGTCTCTGTCTCTGTCCCAGTCTCTGTCCCTGTCTCTGTCCCTGTCTCTGTTCCTGTCTCTGTCCCTGTCTAAGTCACTGTCTCTGTTCCTGTCCCTATCTCTGTTCCTGTCTCCCTGTCTCTGTCTCTGTCTCTGTCTCTGTCCCTGTCCCTGTCTCTGTCTCTGTCTCTGTCCCTGTCTCTGTCCCTGTCTCTGTCCCTGGCTCTGTTCCTGTCTCTGTCCCTGTCTAAGTCACTGTCTCTGTTCCTGTCCCTGTCTCTGTTCCTGTCTCCCTGTCCCTGTCTCTGTCCCTGTCTCTGTTCCTGTCTCTGTCTCTGTTCCTGTCTCTGTCTCCCTATCCCTATCCCTGTCTCTGTCTCTGTCCATGTCTCTGTCTCTGTCTCTGTTCCTCTCTCTGTTCCTGTCTCTGTCTCTGTTCATGTCTCTGTCTCTGTCTCTGTCTCCCTATCCCTGTCTCTGTCTCTGTCTCTGTCCATGTCTCTGTCTCTGTCCCTGTCTCTGTCTCTGTCCCCGTCTCTGTCTCTGTCTCTGTCCCTGTCTCTGTCCCTGTCTCTGTCTCTGTCCCTGTCTCTGTCCCTGTTTCTGTCCCTGTCTCTGTTCCTGTCTCTGTTCCTGTCTCTGTTCCTGTCTCCCTGTCCCTGTCTCTGTCTCTGTCTCTGTTCCTGTCTCTGTTCCTGTCTCCCTGTCCCTGTTCCTGTCTCTGTTCATGTCTCTGTTCATGTCTCTGTCCCTGTCCATGTCTCTCTGTCTCTGTCCCTGTCTCTGTCTCTGTCTCTCTTTCTCCCCCATCGTCCCTCCCTCAAACCTCTGTTTTAATATCTATGGTATATCACACAGTCAGTAAACACACACACAGACACACACACAAAACAAACACACACACACAGAGAGAGACACACACTGACACACACAAAACAAACACACACACAGACATGCACACAAAACAAACACACACACACAGAGAGAGACACACACACACACAGACACACAGACACACACGCACACACAGACACACACACACTGAGGTGAGACAGATTGCAGAACAACATTGGGATGAAATCCATTTAAGGCAGTGTGTCTAATCCAATCTAACCGTGTATCTGTTCTGCAGAATGAATTACATTTCATTTCCTCTTCGCTCCCCGACCACCGTGTTCCTGACAGAGACGTTTCGTATTACACACGAGGCAGATCAGTCTGTAAACACGTTAAATGTCACAAAATGTCAACGCGCTGGAAATGTTCCTGGGAATGTAAACAGGAAGACGTTATTTAAAATGTATACTTCTTACACACGCTGTTATAAATGATTAAGAACAAAGTCACAAGTTAAACATCTCGTATGTTCTCAGTCAAATCCAAAGTAGTTACCTGACTAACTATCTGGAATAGTATGTAACTATCTGGAATAGTATACTTGGTTTATTATTAGGACTTTAACCATAGAAATAAACAACTTTTAACCTTTGGAACCCCAATGTCGTGACATCTAATTGGTAGTTACAGCCTTGTCCCATCGCTGCACTGCCTCTTGACACATCGCTTCAACCGGAAGCCAGCCGCACCGATGTGTCGGAGGAAACACCGTCCTGCTGGCAACCGAAGTCAGATTGCAGGCTCCCGGCCAGCCACAAGGAGTCGCTAGATCACGATGGGACAAGGAAATCCCGGCCCAGCCCAAACCCTCCCGTAACCCGGAATAAACTGGGACAATTGTGCCCCACCACATGGGTCTCCCGGTCACGGCCGGCTGTGACACAGCCTGGGATAGAACCCGGGTCTGTAGTGACGCCTCACTGCAACGCAGTGCTTTAGACCGCTGTGCCACTGGAGAGGCAGAAATAAATGGAATATATTTACAGTATATGGTTACAACAACACTACAGTAACTGTTCCCAGTAATATGTCATTTCCTGTACTGTCAGTTTCCTCTACAAAAACCAAAGGAAACTCCAGCATAAGGAACTATCTGACCACTAGTCTTGGTAACCGTGGTGATACAGTAGTGTTCCCACTATGCAGAGAGATAACTATCTGACCACTAGCCTTGGTAACCATGGTAGCATTCCCACTATGCAGAGAGATAACTATCTGACCACTAGCCTCGGTAACCATGGTGATACAGTAGTGTTCCCACTATGCAGAGAGATAACTATTTGACCACTAGCCTCGGTAACCATGGTGATACAGTAGTGTTCCCACTATGCAGAGAGAAAACGATCTGACCACTAGTCTTGGTAACCATGGCAGCATTCCCACTATGCAGAGAGACACTATGAGGAATGATCAGCACCAACTCACAACATTTCAGAATCTGTAGTTCATTTTGTAGAGAGGAACTTATGATAAAGAGCTATTCAGACACTCTTGGTAGGACAATAGATGTTTGCTAGCCTGGTCTCAGATCAGTCTGTGTGTTTGCTTACTCCAATAGAAGTTTACTAGCCTGGTCCCAGATCAGTCTGTGTGTTTGCTTTACACCAATAGATGTTTGCTAGCCTGGTCCCAGATCAGTCTGTGTGTTTGCTTTACTCCAATGGAAGTTTGCTAGCCTGGTCCCAGATCAGGCTGTGTGTTTGCTTTACTCCAATGGAAGTTTGCTAGCCTGGTCCCAGATCAGGCTGTGTGTTTGCTTTACTCCAATGGAAGTTTGCTAGCCTGGTCCCAGATCAGGCTGTGTGTTTGCTTTACTCCAATGGAAGTTTGCTAGCCTGGTCCCAGATCAGGCTGTGTGTTTGCATTACTCCAATGGAAGTTTGCTAGTCTGGTCCCAGATCAGTCTGTCAAGCCAAACATGGCGTGATAATTCTATAAGGTATAGGCAAAAAACAGACTGGCACCAAGGCTAGAGGTTTGCTTTAAAAAAGGCTAGAGGTTTGCTTTAAAAAATATTTAGAGGGAATGTTATGGACAGGTCCTGGACCAGATGTTATGGACAGGTCCTGGACCAGATGTTATGGACAGTATCTGGACCAGCAGGGTTTAGAGGGGAGGTTATGGACAGGTCCTGGACCAGATGTTATGGACAGGTCCTGGACCAGATGTTATGGACAGGTCCTGGACCAGATGTTATGGACAGTACCTGGACCAGATGTTATGGACAGTACCTGGACCAGATGTTATGGACAGGTCCTGGACCAGATGTTAAGGACAGTACCTGGACCAGCAGGGATTCACAGCGTGCTGTTTCTTCTGTTCCTTCTTCTTCTCAGATCCATAACAGCCTGTTTGGTCCTGGATTGGTTCAGTCAGTGGTCACATTTCTCTGATGTCTGATGTGGGTCTCTAGAGGTGGGTCTCCTGGTCCTCAGCTAGGGGGAGGGGGTTGAGTTCCGGCCTCACAGCCCAGGGAGGAGAGAGGCTCAGTGGGTAGCTGCTGTCTCTGTGTCCCTCTGTCCAGGCTTGCGGCAAGGTGTGTGTGAGAGGAGTGAGCCAGGCAGAGACACACTCGCTGCTCCACAATCCAGCTCTCCGGGCAGGTTCACACTATATCCACCCTGCACACACAGCTCTTAAAGGGATGGTCAACCACCTTTATTACAGGAGCCGCTCTTAAAGGGATGGTCAACCACCTATATTACAGGGATAGAGAGAAAGAGAGGGAGAGAAAAGAGGAGAGGATGTCAGGACATTTAATTATGTGGCTTTGATAGGAAAACAAGAAGAGGGAGAGGAGGATGAGAGGAGGAGGGGGGATGAGGGGAGGATGAGAGGAGGAGGGAAGGAGGAGGAGAGGAGGAGAGGGGGATGGGGGGGGAGAGGAGGAGGGGAGGAGAGGAGGAGAGGAGGAGAGGGGGATGAGAGAAGGGGGATAAGAGGAGGAGAGGAGGAGGAGAGGGGGATGAAAGGATGAGAGGAGGAGGGGAGGAGGAGGAGAATGAGAGGGGGATGGGAGGAGGAGGGGAGGAGAGGAGGAGGAGAGGGGGATGAGAGGAGGAGAGGAGGAGGAGATGGGGATGAGAGGGGGATGAGAGGAGGAGAGGAGGAGGAGAGGATGTCAGACATTTCATTATGTGGCTTTTATAGAAAAAGGAGGAGGAGGAGAGGTTCCTCCTGTCGTCCTAATGGATGCCACAGTAAACAGGGAGCAGCACACTGCTAACAAGGCTTCTCTGCTGCCCTAAACAGAACCATTTAAAATGCCACATAATATGAAGAGACCCAATGAACCCCTTCCGGGTCATTTTAGTGAGGGAAGAGGAGCCCCTAAAGGGGAATTGGGTGCCTGGCGTGTGATGTCGTGACTATGTCATAACGTCTCAGTGGGAGTTGAACCCTTCTGAGCCGTACTGTTTGGTTCATTCCATACAGCTCCATGAAAGAGACATGAATTAAAAGGAGATTAAGAAGAAGCCCAGAGGTGAAAGATAAAGTAGAACAGTTTAATAATGATGGACCCAAGTGGTGCCAAAAACAACAACAAGTAGAATAGTACCAGTCATGAGGAGGAAGTCCTTCCCATCACTACTAATTCTCCTGATATATAATAGTACCAGTCATGTAGAGGAACCATCACTACTAATTCTCCTGATATATAATAGTACCAGTCATGAGGAGGAAGTCCTTCCCATCACTACTAATTCTCCTGATATATAATAGTACCAGTCATGAGGAGGAAGTCATTCCCATCACTACTAATTCTCCTGATATATAATAGTACCAGTCATATAGAGGAACCATCACTACTAATTCTCCTGATATATAATAGTACCAGTCATGTAGAGGAACCATCACTACTAATTCTCCTGATATATAATAGTACCAGTCATGTAGAGGAACCATCACTACTAATTCTCCTGATATATAATAGTACCAGTCATGTAGAGGAACCATCACTACTAATTCTCCTGATATATAATAGTACCAGTCATGTAGAGGAACCATCACTACTAATTCTCCTGATATATAATAGTACCAGTCATGAGGAGGAAGTCCTTCCCATCACTACTAATTCTCCTGATATATAATAGTACCAGTCATGTAGAGGAACCATCACTACTAATTCTCCTGATATATAATAGTACCAGTCATGAGGAGGAAGTCCTTCCCATCACTACTAATTCTCCTGATATATAATAGTACCAGTCATGTAGAGGAACCATCACTACTAATTCTCCTGATATATAATAGTACCAGTCATGAGGAGGAAGTCATTCCCATCACTACTAATTCTCCTGATATATAATAGTACCAGTTATGAGGAGGAAGTCCTTCCCATCACTACTAATTCTCCTGATATATAATAGTACCAGTCATGTAGAGGAACCATCACTACTAATTCTCCTGATATATAATAGTACCAGTCATGTAGAGGAAGTCAATTCTGCGGCCCAAAAAGATGAGTAATTTAATAGAGCATCATTTCCTCCCAGATCTGATCCCAGATCTGTGTCTCAGTCAGTATGAATCGTCTTTATATTTCATTACCACTATATTTAGTCTGATCCCAGATCAGTGTTAGATGTGTAGCTGAATACATTTACTGACTGAAACAGACTCTGTGAACCAAGGTCTACTTCTAGCAGGTTTCAGATGTTAGCTTTTCTACCCAGTTGGTTTTAAAATGATTTATCATGTATGAAAAACACACACACACACACAAACACACACACACACACACACACACACACACACACACACACACACACACACACACACACACACACACACACACACACACACACACACACACACACACACACACAATCTATATGGAGAAACTGTTGCTGTGTGATATGCCAAGTAATATAATCTCTTAAAACCCTAGGGGGATATCTAGCTTGAATATATGAGAGAGGAACATGGAGAGCAGGGCAGGCGTGAGGGAGGGAGAAGGGGAGAATGTGCTGGTGTGGGTGTGAGAAAAGGAGGGAGTCATAAGAGGGGGAGAGGAGGGAAGTCAGAGAGGAGCAGAACGAATCTACCTGGAAAGAACACCGTGGAAAGGCAAAGATTCTGAGAGAGAACGCTTGCGAAATTCCGAGGTTCCGTGGTTGCTACGGTGACGGTCTGTTGGCTAAGCCGAGCAGGGGAGGGAGGGTACTGATCCTAGGGGGACTGTTACCATGGACAATGGCTGTTTCTGATGGGGAGATATGTAGTAGTGATCAGGGGGGAGGGGGTGGGGGGGGATTGATAGTTACATCACGCTATATTATTTGTCGATGATTTATATTAATATTTGAAACCCAAGTATTTATTTTGTATTGATTATTTGCTACTGTAGGTATCGTTAGCTAACGTTAGTCGGCTGTACCTGCGGCAAAACTTTTCACCGTATAGCTAGCCCGGTTCTCCATCTTCTATTTAAATGGTGAGCCAACGTGTCTTCACGTTACCACAGTACATATAGAATCACTATACATTTCACAGTCCGTGACAGCGGCTGTCCTATCTGGAGTCAAAGAGGTGTGTCTCTCCTGTTTCAGCTCAAGAGGTGTGTCTCTCCAGTCCTGTTTCAGCTCAAGAGGTGTGTCTCTCCAGTCCTGTTTCAGCTCAAGAGGTGTGTCTCTCCAGTCCTGTTTCAGCTCAAGAGGTGTGTCTCTCCAGTCCTGTTTCAGCTCAAGAGGTGTGTCTCTCCAGTCCTGTTTCAGCTCAAGAGGTGTGTCTCTCCAGTCCTGTTTCAGCTCAAGAGGTAAAGGTGTGAAGGTGTGAAAATGCTGCTCCATCAAACCAGGATGACAACAGAACAGACCTCTGTAACCTCTAAACAGCAGACGACAGACCGAACACTGACTGCTGACTGGGACACTTTCTCTCTGCAAGAACAGATCTCATTACAGGGGTCACCAAGCAAGACCCACTAACAGCATGGTTTTGTTGGGCTATCTGTGTGTGTGTGTGTGTGTGTGTGTGTGTGTGTGTGTGTGTGTGTGTGTGTGTGTGTGTGTAGGTGTATGCAGGTGTGTGTATGTGTGCGCGCATGTGTGAATGTGAAAGAGACAGGAGAGCTGACAGAGTGACAGTGTAGTCCTAGGATGTGCGTCCCAATTGGAAGCCCATCCCCCAGAACTCTAGTCCAGAATCAAATCAAATCAAATCAAATCAAATTTTATTTGTCACATACACATGGTTAGCAGATGTTAATGCGAGTGTAGCGAAATGCTTGTGCTTCTAGTTCCGACAATGCAGTAATAACAAGTAATCTAACTAACAATTCCAAAACTACTGTCTTGTACACAGTGTAAGGGGATAAAGAATATGTACATAAGGATATATGAATGAGTGATGGTACAGAGCAGCATAGGCAAGATACAGTAGATGGTATCGGGTACAGTATGTACAAATGAGATGAGTATGTAAACAAAGTGGCATAGTATAGTATAAAGTGGCTAGTGATACATGTATTACATAAGGATACCGTCGATGATATAGAGTACAGTATATACGTATGCATATGAGATGAATAATGTAGGGTAAGTAACATTTATATAAGGTAGCATTGTTTAAAGTGGCTAGTGATATATTTACATCATTTCCCATCAATTCCCATTATTAAAGTGGCTGGAGTTGAGTCAGTGTCAGTGTGTTGGCAGCAGCCACTCAGTGTTAGTGGTGGCTGTTTAACAGTCTGATGGCCTTGAGATAGAAGCTGTTTTTCAGTCTCTCGGTCCCAGCTTTGATGCACCTGTACTGACCTCGCCTTCTGGATGATAGCGGGGTGAACAGGCAGTGGCTCGGGTGGTTGATGTCCTTGATGATCTTTATGGCCTTCCTGTGACATCGGGTGGTGTAGGTGTCCTGGAGGGCAGGTAGTTTGCCCCCGGTGATGCGTTGTGCAGACCTCACTACCCTCTGGAGAGCCTTACGGTTGAGGGCGGTGCAGTTGCCATACCAGGCGGTGATACAGCCCGCCAGGATGCTCTCGATTGTGCATCTGTAGAAGTTTGTGAGTGCTTTTGGTGACAAGCCGAATTTCTTCAGCCTCCTGAGGTTGAAGAGGCGCTGCTGCGCCTTCTTCACGATGCTGTCTGTGTGAGTGGACCAATTCAGTTTGTCTGTGATGTGTATGCCGAGGAACTTAAAACTTGCTACCCTCTCCACTACTGTTCCATCGATGTGGATAGGGGGGTGTTCCCTCTGCTGTTTCCTGAAGTCCACAATCATCTCCTTAGTTTTGTTGACGTTGAGTGTGAGGTTGTTTTCCTGACACCACACTCCGAGGGCCCTCACCTCCTCCCTGTAGGCCGTCTCATCGTTGTTGGTAATCAAGCCTACCACTGTTGTGTCGTCCGCAAACTTGATGATTGAGTTGGAGGCGTGCGTGGCCACGCAGTCGTGGGTGAACAGGGAGTACAGGAGAGGGCTCAGAACGCAACCTTGTGGGGCCCCAGTGTTGAGGATCAGCGGGGAGGAGATGTTGTTGCCTACCCTCACCACCTGGGGGCGGCCCGTCAGGAAGTCCAGTACCCAGTTGCACAGGGCGGGGTCGAGACCCAGGGTCTCGAGCTTGATGACGAGCTTGGAGGGTACTATGGTGTTGAATGCCGAGCTGTAGTCGATGAACAGCATTCTCACATAGGTATTCCTCTTGTCCAGATGGGTTAGGGCAGTGTGCAGTGTGGTTGAGATTGCATCGTCTGTGGACCTATTTGGGCGGTAAGCAAATTGGAGTGGGTCTACGGTGTCAGGTAGGGTGGAGGTGATATGGTCCTTGACTAGTACACTACATCAGGAACGGCAGCCCATCCCTCAGAACCCTGGTCCAGAACAGGACACTACATCAGGATAAGGTACCGTCTGGGACTCGTCTGGGACTCAGCCTTCGTCATCGAGGCCGTGATGAACTGGTGCAGGTATTAAAAGCCTCTGTCTCTCAGGAGGACTACAGAGTTATTATCGGAGTTAATCAGATGGCAGTGACATGACATCTACCCAGACATACATCACACAGACCTAGATACTCGAAGATGGTGAGCTGACACACAGACAGCCAATGGAAAATGAGCTGACACACAGCCAGCCAATGGAAAAAGAGCTGACACACAGCCAGCCAATGGAAAAAGAGCTGACACACAGCCAGCCAATGGGATATGAGCATAAAGTATTATGCTATATTAACTAACAGAAACAAGGATGTCACTTGACTTCATTCATCCAGCATCAGCCAATAGGAATCAGGATTTCTATCTGATCTGTCCAGCAGAGAGCTGTGTTACTGAGGAGGGGAGGATGAGGAGGCAGTCAGCCACAGCAGAGAGCTGTGTTACTGAGGAGATGAGGATGAGCATCAGTCCAGCAGAGAGCTGTGCTACTGAGGAGAGGAAGCTGAGCATCAGACCAGCAGAGAGCTGTGTTACTGAGGAGGGGAGGATGAGGAGGCAGTCAGCCACAGCAGAGAGCTGTGTTACTGAGGATGGGAGGATGAGGAGGCAGTCAGCCACAGCAGAGAGCTGTGTTACTGAGGAGGGGAGGATGAGGAGGCAGTCAGCCACAGCAGAGAGCTGTGTTACTGAGGAGGGGAGGATGAGGGGGCAGTCAGCCACAGCAGAGAGCTGTGTTACTGAGGAGGGGAGGATGAGGAGGTAGTCAGCCACAGCAGAGAGCTGTGTTACTGAGGAGGGGAGGATGAGGAGACAGTCCAGCAGAGAGCTGTGTTACTGAGGAGGGGAGATGAGGAGGCAGTCAACCACAGCAGAGAGCTGTGTTACTGAGGAGGGGAGGATGAGGATGCAGTCAGCCACAGCAGAGAGCTGTGTTACTGAGGAGGGGAGGATGAGGAGGCAGTCAGCCACAGCAGAGAGCTGTGTTACTGAGGAGGGGAGATGAGGAGGCAGTCAACCACAGCAGAGAGCTGTGTTACTGAGGAGGGGAGGATGAGGAGGCAGTCCAGCAGAGAGCTGTGTTACTGAGGATGGGAGGATGAGGAGGCAGTCCAGCAGAGAGCTGTGTTACTGAGGGTGGGAGGATGAGGAGGCAGTCCAGCAGAGAGCTGTGTTACTGAGGAGGGGAGGATGAGGAGACGGTCCAGCAGAGAGCTGTGTTACTGAGGGTGGGAGGATGAGGAGGCAGTCCAGCAGAGAGCTGTGTTACTGAGGAGGGGAGGATGAGGAGGCAGTCAGCCACAGCAGAGAGCTGTGTTACTGAGGAGGGGAGGATGAGGAGGCAGTCAGCCACAGCAGAGAGCTGTGTTACTGAGGAGAGGAGGATGAGGAGGCAGTCAGCCACAGCAGAGAGCTGTGTTACTGAGGAGGGGAGGATGAGGAGGCAGTCAGCCACAGCAGAGAGCTGTGTTACTGAGGATGGGAGGATGAGGAGGCAGTCAGCCACAGCAGATAGCTGTGTTACTGAGGAGTGGAGGAAGAGGAGGCAGTCAGCCACAGCAGAGGAAGTCATTATTGACACACTCCGTGTATCCGTTACAACAGTTAACTGAGCTGAGAGACTCAACAGCAGCCTGTAGATCAAGTATCAGGGCTGTGGATCCTCACAACACTTAATATTCCTGATAATATGTATTTCTTGACAATACAGTCAATGCATCATAGCATTGGTAGAGGCACCAACTGAGCCATATGATATTCTGTCTCCCTGTCCAACACTGTCTCAGCTGTCTCCCTGTCCAACACTGTCTCAGCTGTATCACTGTCCAACACTGTCTCAGCTGTATCCATGTCCAACACTGTCTCAGCTGTCTCCCTGTCCAACACTGTCTCAGCTGTCTCCCTGTCCAACACTGTCTCAGCTGTATCCATGTCCAACACTGTCTCTAAAGCAGTCGAGTATATAGTGAATAGGGTTCCATTTGGAACACAGACTAAGAGTCATACTGCAGGCTACAGGGAGATGGAGGGGATTGTGTTAGTGGACACAGACTAAGAGTCATACTGCAGGGAGATGGAGGGGATTGTGTTAGTGGACACAGACTAAGAGTCATACTGCAGGGAGATGGAGGGGATTGTGTTAGTGGACACAGACTAAGAGTCATACTGCAGGGAGATGGAGGGGATTGTGTTAGTGGACACAGACTAAGAGTCATACTGCAGGGAGATGGAGGGGATTGTGTTAGTGGACACAGACTAAGAGTCATACTGCAGGAAGATGGAGGGGATTGTGTTAGTGGACACAGACTAAGAGTCATACTGCAGGCTACAGGGAGATGGAGGGGATTGTGTTAGTGGACACAGACTAAGAGTCATACTGCAGGCTACAGGGAGATGCAGGGGATTGTGTTAGTGGACACAGACTAAGAGTCATACTGCAGGGAGATGGAGGGGATTGTGTTAGTGGACACAGACTAAGAGTCATACTGCAGGGAGATGGAGGGGATTGTGTTAGTGGACACAGACTAAGAGTCATACTGCAGGCTACAGGGAGATGGAGGGGATTGTGTTAGTGGACACAGACTAAGAGTCATACTGCAGGGAGATGGAGGGGATTGTGTTAGTGGACACAGACTAAGAGTCATACTGCAGGGAGATGGAGGGGATTGTGTTAGTGGACACAGACTAAGAGTCATACTGCAGGGAGATGGAGGGGATTGTGTTAGTGGACACAGACTAAGAGTCATACTGCAGGCTACAGGGAGATGGAGGGGATTGTGTTAGTGGACACAGACTAAGAGTCATACTGCAGGGAGATGGAGGGGATTGTGTTAGTGGACACAGACTAAGAGTCATACTGCAGGCTACAGGGAGATGGAGGGGATTGTGTTAGTGGACAAAGACTAAGAGTCATACTGCAGGGAGATGGAGGGGATTGTGTTAGTGGTCACATACTAAGAGTCATACTGCAGGGAGATGGAGGGGATTGTGTTAGTGGACCCAGACTAAGAGTCATACTGCAGGCTACAGGGAGATGGAGGGGATTGTGTTAGTGGACCCAGACTAAGAGTCATACTGCAGGCTACAGGGAGACGGAGGGGATTGTGCTAGTGGACACAGACTAAGAGTCATACTGCAGGCTACAGGGAGACGGAGGGGATTGTGTTAGTGGACACAGACTAAGAGTCATACTGCAGGCTACAGGGAGATGGAGGGGATTGTGTTAGTGGTCACAGACTAAGAGTCATACTGCAGGGAGATGGAGGGGATTGTGTTAGTGGACACATACTAAGAGTCATACTGCAGGCTACAGGGAGATGGAGGGGATTGTGTTAGTGGACACAGACTAAGAGTCATACTGCAGGCTACAGGGAGATGGAGGGGATTGTGTTAGTGGACACAGACTAAGAGTCATACTGCAGGCTACAGGGAGATGGAGGGGATTGTGTTAGTGGACACAGACTAAGAGTCATACTGCAGGCTACAGGGAGATGGAGGGGATTGTGTTAGTGGACACAGACTAAGAGTCATACTGCAGGGAGATGGAGGGGATTGTGTTAGTGGTCACATACTAAGAGTCATACTGCAGGCTACAGGGAGATGGAGGGGATTGTGTTAGTGGACACAGACTAAGAGTCATACTGCAGGCTACAGGGAGATGGAGGGGATTGTGTTAGTGGACACAGACTAAGAGTCATACTGCAGGCTACAGGGAGATGGAGGGGATTGTGTTAGTGGACACAGACTAAGAGTCATACTGCAGGCTACAGGGAGACGGAGGGGATTGTGTTAGTGGACACAGACTAAGAGTCATACTGCAGGCTACAGGGAGATGGAGGGGATTGTGTTAGTGGACACAGACTAAGAGTCATACTGCAGGCTACAGGGAGACGGAGGGGATTGTGTTAGTGGTCACAGACTAAGAGTCATACTGCAGGGAGATGGAGGGGATTGTGTTAGTGGACACAGACTAAGAGTCATACTGCAGGCTACAGGGAGATGGAGGGGATTGTGTTAGTGGACACAGACTAAGAGTCATACTGCAGGCTACAGGGAGATGGAGGGGATTGTGTTAGTGGACACAGACTAAGAGTCATACTGCAGGCTACAGGGAGATGGAGGGGATTGTGTTAGTGGACACAGACTAAGAGTCATACTGCAGGGAGATGGAGGGGATTGTGTTAGTGGACACAGACTAAGAGTCATACTGCAGGGAGATGCAGGGGATTGTGTTAGTGGACACAGACTAAGAGTCATACTGCAGGGAGATGCAGGGGATTGTGTTAGTGGACACAGACTAAGAGTCATACTGCAGGGAGATGGAGGGGATTGTGTTAGTGGACACAGACTAAGAGTCATACTGCAGGCTACAGGGAGATGGAGGGGATTGTGTTAGTGGACACAGACTAAGAGTCATACTGCAGGGAGATGGAGGGGATTGTGTTAGTGGTCACATACTAAGAGTCATACTGCAGGCTACAGGGAGATGGAGGGGATTGTGTTAGTGGACCCAGACTAAGAGTCATACTGCAGGCTACAGGGAGATGGAGGGGATTGTGTTAGTGGACACAGACTAAGAGTCATACTGCAGGCTACAGGGAGATGGAGGGGATTGTGTTAGTGGACACAGACTAAGAGTCATACTGCAGGCTACAGGGAGATGGAGGGGATTGTGTTAGTGGACACAGACTAAGAGTCATACTGCAGGCTACAGGGAGACGGAGGGGATTGTGTTAGTGGACACAGACTAAGAGTCATACTGCAGGCTACAGGGAGATGGAGGGGATTGTGTTAGTGGACACAGACTAAGAGTCATACTGCAGGGAGATGCAGGGGATTGTGTTAGTGGACACAGACTAAGAGTCATACTGCAGGGAGATGGAGGGGATTGTGTTAGTGGACACAGACTAAGAGTCATACTGCAGGGAGATGGAGGGGATTGTGTTAGTGGACACAGACTAAGAGTCATACTGCAGGGAGATGGAGGGGATTGTGTTAGTGGACACAGACTAAGAGTCATACTGCAGGGAGATGGAGGGGATTGTGTTAGTGGACACAGACTAAGAGTCATACTGCAGGGAGATGGAGGGGATTGTGTTAGTGGACACAGACTAAGAGTCATACTGCAGGGAGATGGAGGGGATTGTGTTAGTGGACACAGACTAAGAGTCATACTGCAGGGAGATGGAGGGGATTGTGTTAGTGGACACAGACTAAGAGTCATACTGCAGGCTACAGGGAGATGGAGGGGATTGTGTTAGTGGACACAGA